>NW_019392813.1:513274-751287 GCF_000648675.2 Cimex lectularius
GCCCTGAAGATGATCTCAATAAAGATCGAAACGTTGGCACGATAAAGAAAATGTTTTTCTGAAACCTACATCACTCCAGACCGCATCTCACGATTTCTGAATAATTAAGTTTGAAGAAATGTTAAATTCTTATCTTTTTTTGTCCTTATGGATTTTTATTAAATGCTCCTTAAGCTTGGAAGGTTTCTTTGAATCATTTGACATTATTACATAGAAGACATAGGTAAAGTACTATTTCCTGATAATAAAATAAAGCCATATTTCAAATATTAACGTAGTATTGTCAGCATTTTTTCTTCGGCTCGCCCGTACTGTTGTCTGTTAAAAAGGGAATGATATAAGAAAATGTATATATCAAAAGTTTTATTTGCAACAAACCACTGTTACTGCGTAACACAGAAAACAAACACCTTTGTGAGTTCAAATACTTCGATTGAATCTAAAATTTCTAACATTGCATAAATGCATTTGTAAAATTTAAACAATGTTTATAAATCCCAGGCCCTGAAGATGATGTCAATAAAGATTGAAACGTGCCACGATAAAGAAAATGTTTTTCTAAGACCTACGTCACACCAGACCGTATCTCACGATCTCAAAAGAATCTTTTTCTTATTCGTTAGCACGGTTACAGTTACAAGTTACGGCAGTTACTTAGTCGTACTAGTTACTGCTTATCTTATGAGTTCTCTTACTCGTTACCGAGTATTACAATACTGCTAACTTCCATAATAATAAAAATGGATCACAATTTTATTGTTTTTTATTAAGCCTCGCGCGGACCACCTTGACGTTCAGGGTCAAATTTTGGTTTTTCACGGACCCCCTGAATGATACCGGGTAGGGACCACTTTGGGAATCACGGCGCTAGAGTTATTATTGGACCTGATTCCAAACCTAAAGGTCCAAATTTTATATTTTCTTGGAACAAAACAGTTTTTTAAAAAATGGGCTAAGTCTGGGCAAAACAACACCGTTTGACGGTAGTGCCTTTACAGCTGCTTGACTGCACGAAAAAATGCAAATCCGTGCACCTTTTATTTGATTTTTTATCAACTCTTGTGCAAATTCCCTGACACAGAATTATAAACACCCTCTTTTATAATTATAAAGTAATGACTAATATGATTGATAGATTATAGTAGCTAAGCTAGTAGACTTGAGCAGACAACCACGGTATCTGTCAGGCTAAATTTGGTTTAAATCCTTTTTTCTCCAAAATATGATATAAATCAGCACGATCTAACTTCGTCAGTGAGAGGTTTTCCTCTGTTAACTAATACATTAGTTACAATATGGGCTTCTTTACAAGATTGCATATCAGAAAGCTGATCCCCCCCGTGTAAGCAAGCTTCTTATGTGCTCCTCTTCAGTTGGATTGCATGGACCTCAGCTTGGAATATAGCTGTAAACTGTCCAATGGATCCGAGTGAAGAACTTAAGCTTTAACTCTTGTTCTCAGGTTTTTAAATTGTAGGACTTGGATACGGTTTGTCGTATAGATCAATTAAGTACGTCCATGTAGTATCACTGTTTTAATTTTTCTTGTTTAGTAGTGTCTTTTCAGCCAGAGCCAGTGTTCGAGGAGATGGTTTTGTTGGTTACGGATTGCTATGCCTGGGTCTTTAAGGAGAGCAAGTTGAAGGTTATTGGGTGGGTTTGTAGGTCAGTCCTATAAATGGTTTAAAGTAAAGGAGCAAGTGTGTTCCCCTATGACACTCGGACAGTATAAATGTAGACTTTATGTGACCTGGAAATAGCGATCGGAAATGAAGCAGAAGATATCGGGTAAGGGATTTCAGCATAACCGGTGGAAAGCTTGAGCGATATCCAGTAATACACCAGGGTACAGACGCCTGGTGAACGGTCGAATGAAAACTTCGTAAGCCGTATTCTGGATGGTATTTTTTCTATTGCTATTACATTTCGGAGCATGATTTTTTGGCTTTTCTTGGATTTTTCCAAGGTCGGGCTGTAGGCCGATTGATCTGTGGGAGTTAGGGAGATTAGTAGATTGGCGAGGTAGTTGGTGTGTGTCTGATCCTTAAATAATAAAATAAATAATAAATAAAAGTCTGGTAACTAAAAATAATGACACTTTTGGTCCGATGCTCCGGACATGTGTAGTTACATATTTGAAATAACGTTTTTAAATTTTCATAATAAAAATGTCTTTCTAGTACTAAAAAATTGTATAAAATAAAAACGCATTTTTTGAAAAATTATTTAGAAATTATGCAAGTGTAATTACATTTGGAAAATATGAAAAACGTATTAAAAAAATTAAACCTTCAAAATTTTTCAAAATAGAGTACATTTTTAAATTTTCGAAAGTAAAATTACGTTCATCTTTGATTTAACTTTTGGCTTTATAAATATATCTAGTTCGTAACGTGATGTCTCCAGTCTCGAAATGGAACGGGATTATGGGAACATTTAACAGTCCGATGTTAGCAGAGGCGACGATTTGTGAGCTTCCAGGAAAATTTAATTCCAGATGCACATACATATTCGTTTCTGACCATGACGGGTCGGGCTTTCCTCGAAATTTTCTCTTTACATCTTGAAATCTGTAATTCTCTCAAACCCTTCTTACGTTGTTAACTTTTTATTTATTTTCAATAATCTTTTTATGTACGGTCTTGGTTGAAATGAAGTTAGCTGCTCAAGTGATTAGAGCAATTGCATATTGAGCCGAAGGTCGTAGGTTCGAATCCCGCTCGTGACACTAACTTTTCATTTCAACCAACACCTTACATAAAAAGATTAATTAATTGAAAAAAGTATTTTGGTCAATCGGACCACTAAATATAATGGATTTTCAATAATTTTGTTGTTTACTATATTAAATATGGACAAAATATGTAAATTAAGATAAATATGGAAATTCCTCAAAATATTTTGTAAATATGTAAAATAAAATAGGGTTTATTTGCTTCTAAATGCCACGAAACATGAAATAAAACTTTCAAAAACGCTGTACGTGATTCAGAAAAAATAATTGCGAATATATATAAAAACAGTCCCTTCTAATAACATTTAATATTTTTAAGAATAGCGTTACTAGTTCTTTCCGTACTTCTGTCAATCTTTCAGGGAAAGGGATACTAAATTATTGTCTTATCTGGCTTTGTCGTGGGTAAAGAAGTTTTATTTTGATATTTTTTGATCTATTATTATAAGACTTTAATTACAGTTGATTGTTTTTATACTATTTTTTCTATTATAGGAAAAAAATTTTGAAAATGTCTACTTTTTATACGATAATAATAAGTTGATTGTCTATTTATTACATTCTTTCATATGTTTTTGATTCAGTTTTTGTAACGTTTGTTTTGTTCCCAATCTTTTACAGCTGCTATAAAAAAAGCGCTAGCTGAATAGGCTAAACCATCAAAGCACATCTCCTTTGCGTTATGGTATTCAACGCCCCGTCTTTGTTTGTATTACGTTAAAATGTAATTTTTTTCTTCTCTCTCTTCCTATAAACTTTTTTTTTCTTAATTGGGTTTTATTTAAATTTAATAACTCACCAATAAAATCAGCCAAGATGTAATGACATATGAAAACCCCAGCAAAGTACATAGCTCGGTGTTACTTTTATAAATTAAATTTCTCAGAAAGGTCGCCGTTTGATTAATTAAAGATAGGGAGACCAGGCCGATCGGAAAAATATCTGATAAACCAGGACTTGGATCACGCTATTTATTATATACTTTCATATTGACGCAGTACGACCACTGCGAGCTTTTTGAACAAACAGACTATTTTATTTTTTATCGTTCTATAAATCTATTATCCATAGATCGGAAATGCCCCTTTTTTTCAAAGTACACTTTGGGCGCGTCCTATAAATTTTTATTAGGGCATTAAGAGGAGGGCACAGATGTTAGCCTTTTATTTGCCACACTAGCAGTCCTAGGTTCGAATCTTGGCCCAGCCCATGTTTTTTTAATTGAGAATAGTATGAAAGAAGTATTGTATAGTGATTTGACCTCCTGTCCATGACACCCAGCAGGTAGTTGGATGTTAAACCCTTCTGTATGACAAGAATTACTTTATTTTATGAGGGCATAAATGTTAGGGCATCCTCCTTTTATTTGCCACACTAGGAGTCCTAGGTTCGAATCTTGGCCCACCCCATGGCTTTTTAATTGAGAATATGTGAAGAATTACTTTACTTTATGAGGGCACAAAGTCTGCAATCTTGTGGTGAAAGGCTTTCGGAATGGCTGCTAGTGTCGTTTGGGGTTTTAAACAAGGTGAATTCTAAGCCTCTCGCTCTTTGCCATATTTTATAGATAATTTATCAGAATATTCGAGCTGGTGTTAGAATTGTCAACAGGAAAAATTAAAGCGGACCTGGTATGACTGGCTCTCCTTATGGTTACAAAATAAATAAATAAATAAAATAAAAGAAATGTATTGTGACTTATGAAAACAAGTAAACACTAATAAGCAAAAAATTTCAAAATAACAAAGGAAATTTTTGGCTGAATGAAAGATGGAAATTTAAAAATGAAAAATCAGAAATAATTCAAATCTACAAATATTTGGCTGTTTGATTAACGCTGCAGTTAAATTTTAATTTTTAAAAGAACTTTTGGAAAATTATGTTTAAAAAACTAGATTTTGTCATTTCTGATACTGGTCATGGAGACAATAAAACTAGTGATAATTGGAAAAAGCCGAAACGCATCGGTCAGAAAACACGTATAAACGTACAAATCACAAATTATAATTTTTACCTGATAATATAAAAAGTGTATCAAACATAATTGTGGCTCAATTATTAAAAAAAAGTTCCCTTATTTGTATTTAGTTTCAGATGATTGAGAGATGGATTTGGAGACAGAAGGAGGGTGTCACCCAGAGGAGGGTGGGCACAAAAGGGGTAAGAAAAAGAAGCTCGTCCAAGAGGTTTACGACCCTCTCCCCCCGAAGGCCACAGAAGGGAAGAATTTCGAGATTTCCCAAGAACTCGAATATGCAAACAGGTATTTTCCTTTGTAATTATTAGATAAAACATTTTTTTAAATGACAAGCAACAAAAGATAATTTCTACAAAACCCCCCGGGGGTTGTGGACGTTTCCACAGATGTATTTATGCAAATTGTTTTTGTCCATATCCTTGAAAAGGGGCTCCATACGGTTAATTAATGTAATATGTAATAAATGGTATAAAGTATATATTAATAAAAACAAATAACATTATACACACATTATGTTTTAAATTGTTTCAAAAAATACAAATCTCCCATATAAATCTAACAACAATAAATAATAATTACTATAATTATAAATAATGACTACAACCAGTACTACTACTTTAATTATGTAAAAATACAAATGCTAAAATTATTCTAAATACTAAAACTAAATACAATTATTACATATACACAAACAATCAACTTATTTTAATAATCATAACAATATTGAATTCCTTTTGGAAACATAACTAAGTTATTACAATTAATTAAGGTTTTTAGTTGAAATAAAAAAGTCAATGACACGAGCAGGATTCGAACCCACGATCTTCAGCTTGATACGCTGCTGCTCTACCACTTGAGCTATTGTGACCTCGATCCACTCGGACGCCAACTTCCCATCTCAACCCCATCTTTTGAACTTTTGAATTTTCCTTCCTTTTGCCATTTTTCAAATGTCGTGTAATCGGATTGGATTCTCGGCGACAAATGAAATGGCCACGGAGAGCTTTAGTGAAGTATACTTCATTGTAAATCATTAAATTCACTAACTTCGTGGTCCGCTTGACCAATTAATATATTATGATTAATTAAGGTTTTTAGTTGAGATAAAAGAGTCAATGGCACGAGCGGGATTCGAACCCACGATCTTCGGCTTGATTTGCTGCTGCTCTACCACTTGAGCTATCGTGACCTCGATCCACTCGGACACCAACTGGAACATCTCAACCCCACTTTTGAATTTTCCCTCCTTTTTGCCAAAATTCAAAAGGTGGGGTTGAGATGGGAAGTTGGTGTCCGAGTGGATCGAGGTCACGATAGCTCAAGTGGTAGAGCAGCGGCGCATCTAGCCGAAGATTGTGTGTTCGAATCCCCCGCTCGCGCCATTGACTCTTTTATCTCAACTAAAAACCTTAATTAATTGTAATATATTAATTGGTCAAGCAGACCACGAAATTAGGGAATTACTAAGTTATATTTGTGATGTTCCCGAAAGCAACTAATTAGGTTGATTTGATTGAGATTTTTTTGTATCCAGCAAAGAGTAAAACAGACAAAAACAAAAATTATTCTCTTACGATTCAATTGGAAATCAAGCTTCAAAATTTATAAAAATATAGTTTACTCTCTTCTTTTTGTTTTGGTGAGTTTTCACTTCCAGGACCTCGTTGCCATCTTGTAATGTTTTCAATGTACAATTTAAAAAAGTTGTAATGTAGTTACAAACAATGATGAGAAAAGTGTAACTAAAGAAACAAAAATAAAGTTTTTACGAAAATTCAAGATTGTTGAAAGATAAATTTTTTTCAAATTTTTTTCGGTGTTCTAATAAAATAAATGGACTATATAATTGAAAAGCTTGCAATCCAGCGCACCTAAACCCCAAAATAAAAGAGAATCCAACAATACGAGCACACACCAAAGCGCAAAGAAAAGTAAGGGAGTGAATGCGCCGATCTGCGTAAAGCCTTTATTTCGCCACGTTGTGAACACTGGGGAAAACGTGTTAGGAAACATGGGACCCAACAATTGACTCGTCCGCCCAAATACCGTCTTTATATCCGGAGTCATGCCTACTTGCTCCCTGCTCTCTTTGATCAAATATGACACAACGAGTAATTTTTTCTAATAATGGGATACATTCGTGGCTTTTGGCCTAAAAGTAGGTATCCATGTGTCAGATGGGTAAGGCCAATCCTAAACTGGGTTTAGCACGATCCTTTCTTTCCAGACTCGTGTCTCAGACTGACTTGCAAGATCCTATTTGACCTGGCCCTTGGACGCTGCCAACATTTTTAACCGCTCGTGCTTATCACAGTTGCCTCAACTTAAACTGTTACAATTAACTGAAGTTAAGTTAAAACATAAAACTAATTTCGTGGATGATTTAACGAGAATAATACAAAAATCCTTATCACAAACATTGACTCATTCCTGATTGTGACTTTTCACCTGGCAGAATTTCAAAAAGGATAAATATATCAAATTTTTAGAGAAAAAAGTAATTTCTGAAATGAGCCTCGTCATTTAAAATAAATAAATAAATAAAATCTGTTTCAGGATCCTGCAGGCCATAATGAAATTGAAGAATATTCAACCCTTTTATGAGAAGCCGAATCCAGATTCTTTTGGGATGTCTTCATACTATAAAATAGTGAAGGAACCCATGTGGCTTTATGAAGGTAGGCAATTTTTTTAAACAAATATTATAATATCGATTTAATCAAACACCATTCAATACTTTTATAACATTGATATTAAATTTCAATAAACCGAAATTATCGACAAATTATTTATAGTTAAAAGAAAACTGGAAGAGGGTGAATATAACGGGCTAAGCGATTTTGTTAAGGATATGAGGCTCCTTCTTGAAAACTGCTACAGATTTTGGGGTGTTCAACATAGGATAACTAAAAAGGGATTACTTATGGAACATAAACTGGAACAAAGGCTGCAGGAAATTCCCAAGTACATAATTTTTTATTTGTAATGTTACGCTGTAGCGTTAACGTTTATTTATTATTTAGACCCTTGTTGGATAAGTTAAACAGAGAAAACCCTGACAACAATCAGGAGGTCGACGTCGTTAATAACGAAGTACAAAACTTGCCCTTTGTTCCAAATGAGATTGTAGATTTGGACGATTATGAGGAAAACGATGAGGCAGAAGCGCCTGTGGACCAGGAAAATCAAAAGGACCAAGAGGATATGAACGATATGGAAGAAAATGAAAGTAACAGTGGTGATTTTGACGAAGACAGTAACAATTCTACAGTATATTCATCATCTGTCGTTTATTACACTACCAAAGGTATTTTCAATTAATAAAATAACTTGAGATAACTAATAAAACCGGTTCTATTCAGTCTTTCAGTCAAAAATATTGGAAAAAGTTTTAAAAAATGAGGTTGATGAGGAAGATGAAGCGGATGATAGTGAAGAGGCAAAGGAACTGGAGCAAAAGATGCTCAGCTGGGAAAGAGAGAACCTTGTTACTGAAGAGATTCAACAAGAAATAAGGAAAATGTGGCAGGTAAAGTCTTAAATAATTCATGTTTTTCATCTCTTCATGTCTACTTGACTACTTAATTAAGCACAAGTTGGCATTCATGAAGTACATTCACATCCACACTTCTCTATGTTAACAACACCTAAAAAAACACAAATTTTTAAGAGATGATTTGCCCCATTAGAGGGTGAACAGTGTACAATTTTGCTTTATGCTAGAATTGTATTATTAATTCACTAATTTCGTGGTCCGCTTGACCAATTGATATATCCACTCGGACACTAATTTCCCGATCGAGGATCGAGGTCACGATAGCTCAAGTGGTAGAGCAGCGGCGTGTCTAGCCGAAGATCGTGGGTTCGAATCCCGCTCGTGCCATTGACTTTTTTATCTCAACTAAAAACCTTAATTAATTGTAATATATTAATTGGTCAAGCGGACCACGAAATTAGTGAATTTAATGATTTACAATGAAGTATACTTCACTAAAGCTCTCCATGGCCATTTCATTTGTCGTCGAGAATCCAATCCGATTACACGACATTTGAAAAATGGCAAAAAGGAGGGAAAATTCAAATGGTGGGGTTGAGATGGGAAATTAGTGTCCGAGTGGATCGAGGTCACGATAGCTCAAGTGGGAGAGCAACGGCGTATCTAGCCGAAGATCGTGTGTTCGAATCCCGCTCGTGCCATTGACTTTTTAATCTCAACTAAAAACTTTTATTAATTGTAATGTATTATTTATATTGTCATTAAATAAAAGAAGTCTTTATTTTCTAGCTTGCAGAAATTGGCCATTTTTTAAAACTTACATTTGAAGTTTTAAATGTCGAAGAAATGACACAGTACGAGGTTGAAAGGATGCTGTTGATGCCAAGGGAGTCATTGACCCTCACGACTCTTATGACTTCAATGCTCAGGTATATCTTCACATTAGGTTAAAATTATCTGCAAAAATTAAACATTGAGATGGATTTTTCAGTCCTGAAATAAAGCGTGCTTCTCTCGATGAATCTCCTCTCATGCCGTATGAAGTGTGGACTGGCAAATTGAGCAGAAAAATAGAAGAGTGGCTTGGAGTGTTTTATTTGTCCAATGACAGGCTAGAGGTATTTTTTTTACATCAGATCAAAACAATATTTTATTTGTGAGATTGTTAACACAGTTTGTGAGATTGTTAGATTCATGTTAGTGTGTATATTCAGATTTTTCCCCTTAGTGGTTTGGTCTTGTCGATGTTTTGTCTTAAGGTGGCCATTCACGATCGCTCCAAAAGGATCCGCGCCAAGCCTTACAGCTCCATTTGGAGTGCCTGAAATTTGAGGAGGTATTTACGGCTGCTCCACAGCCAATCACTCCGAACGTCATCTGGTGAATTACCTTCTCAAAATGGATGACAATCTCTTGTGCTGCTGTTTGTTTATATATTAAAAGCAAAAAACCAAAGAGGAAATGGGGTAAGAAGTGGCTCCTGAACAAAAGCCGTAATACCCTTAGCTTGATGAAAGATCTTTCCCTTGAACCCGCTGATTGGAGGAACTATTTAAGGATGGATGAAACATCTTATTTATTCATTATATTTAGTGTCTATTGACCAAATTACTCCTTTCAATTAATTAATCTTGTTTTGTAAGGTTTTGGTTGAAATAAAAAAGCTAGTGCCACGAGCGGGATTTGAATCCATGACCTTCAGATAAATACACCACTGCTCAACCACTTGAACTATCGTGACTTCGATCCTCTTGGACACCAAAAAAGGCAAAAAGAGGGAAAATTTGAAAGGTTGTAGGTTAAGATGGGGAGTTGGTGCCCGAGTGGATCGAACTATTGAAGTCACGATAGCTCAAGTGGTTAGTGCAGCAGCGTATTTAGCCGAATGTCGTGGATTCAAATCCCTTGTGACACTATTTTTTCATTTCAACCAAAACCTTACAAAAAAAGATTAACGTCTTATTTATATTTACTCCAGTTTATTACCCCCTTGATTAGAAAACAAAAGACAGTCATGAGAGAAATCATCACTCTACATGAAAGGTTGGCAATCACATTACGATTTCTCACTACAGAGATGAACTATGAAGAACTTAAGTTCTCAACTACGATTTCTCACTACAGGGATGAACTATGAAGAACTTAAGTTCTCAACTACGATTTCTCACTACAGGGATGAACTATGAAGAACTTAAGTTCTCAACTACGATTTCTGCTCAATGCTTAGGGGTTATCAATACCGCATCTCTCGTTGCATTTGTATCCTTTGTTTTGAAAACGTTGACCAACTGGTTGAGAATCGAATTTCTTTTATTAATATCGTGGTAATCATTGTCCACCACCTTCCATAAACATGGTAAATTTTCATACAATTCAATCAAGTCAACAATAAAATCTCGATTGGATGTCATTGCCCATAGAGCATAAACATTTTTGACTTTTTGAGAATGTACAATGGAGATGTTTGCTCAGTGACAGAAAGACGGAGACTGCACCAGAAAAAACGCGGGTTTTTCCATTCACGACCAAGCCAGCGCTCCAATATTCCACCATTCACGCCAGGCTTTCCCATTCACGAATGCGCTGTTAATGTTTGGAGTGGCGTGATAGAATTTGGACGGTTGAATATTCAGCATAGCCGGGCACGCAAGTTGAGTTTTGCCATTGACAAAGTTTTTAGAACGGCGTTGCACCATTTGGTGACTAAACTAGGAGCGATCGTGAATGGCCAATTTTAGTAATTTTTCTTTTATGATTGTGGCTAATTTCTTGAATTAGTTTGTATGATTCCTTCCCAATGTATATGAATGTGGTCCATTTAGTTTTATTTAAAATATTTAATTTGTCATTTTTAGGTTTATGAAAAAATAGGTATTGAACCTTATTTCTGGGATGTTATTAGACTGACCAATCCCTTAACCGAAAAGAGATTCCATGAAATAAGTTTCTTCCAGAGAGTGTATATAGTGAAATCTCTTTGCAACAACCTTTTGGTAAATATTTTTACTATAAAATCCCAAAATTGTCTTTATCTGTCTAATACAATAATTTTCAGCATACAAATAAAACAATCCAAGATTTATTTAATGAAGAAAATCCACTTGTTGAGGGTATCCGACCTGTCGTTCTTGGTAAAGACGCTGAGGGAAGTAAGTACATATCACTTCCTTTCTTGCCAGAAATCAGGATATACAAGGAGACGAAAGTTTTAAATAAAACTGTACGTAATAAAAAAAATGGCTGTTTAAATTTTACATGTAATTGACAAACTTTCTTTAGTTGTCGCAGTGGCGTACTCCAGAGGGCTGTGTTTTTAAACTACAAAAATTCCACATCACTCCTGTTTGGGATGAAGACGGTATATAAAAAATATATTAATAATTGTTAAACTATTTAAAAAATAATTATTTAAAAATTATTAGAGCAACAGATTAACGTCGCACCGTCGGAAACATTCAGTTTGATTGCCGACGACTTAGACAGTCTTATCGCTCTGATCGAGGAATCTAAGGAGAATGAACTTTTTAGTTTAGTGACAAAATTGAATCAGTACCAAAAGGAAGCGAGGTCGTACAGGATAAAATGTGACGGCCTGAGAGCTTTGTACCAGCAATGGAACAATTACCAAAACAGGTGATTTAACATTTTATTTACTTTTTACTGAATAATATATTTTTGAAAATAATATTGTCCTTTTATTTTTTTTTTAAACTTTATTTAAGGCCTCCTGAATATTTCACCAATATGCTGAACCTTTGGCTAAGAACTGAAAAACCTGTGGTACAGACAGTGCAATCTAATCCCAACGAATCTGGAGATTTGGGAGAAAGCAGTAGCTGTGTCTTAGGTAATTGCCTTTTTCAATGTCTCGTAACATTGACCTTTATTTATCATTCTTTTTTAAATAAAAATCATTCAGTCGTTACAACCGGTATCTTTAAATTTGCGATTTTTGTTATAGGGAAAAGAAGAAGTGTGACAATGTCTTTTAAGGGTTTCAATTCCGATGCAGATGACTTTTTTGATAGCGATTCGGACTGGGAAGCTAATCATAAGAAACGGCGTAGAAGGGGGCCGAAAAAGAAAGCCAAAGAGTCAAAAGAACAAAAAATGGAATTTAATAGTACCAGCAATAGCATTATTGAAAATAATGATAGTAGTATGGCATCGGAGGGTGTTAATGAAAGTTTTCAACAGGCAGGTTCCAAACAGGTTGACTTCGAAGAGACAAAGCCTACGCTTTCTGAACTAAACGCATACATGGCTAAGGCTGAGAATAAAAATAATATTGAAAAGTTAGACACACCGACACCTTCGATTCGAGTCGTACCCCTTGCTAAAATGAAAGAAGAAAAAGCCGATGATGTGATATGTATAAGCTCAGATGAAGATAAAGATGATGATGTTGTCCTCAGTGGTGCAAATCAAATTAAGAAAACAATTACAAATGTTCAGTCATTAACTCAGCAGGTTACAGTTCAGCAAGTATCTCTTTTACACATGCCAGAAGTTAAAAAACAGGTGTTGGTACCGGTCTCTAACCAGAGTTCGGTGACGCCGATGAGGATACAGAGGCCAAGATCATTTCCTACGCAAGAAACAAGGCAGAGGGCTGTAACGATACAAAATGTCCGTGTACCAATGCCCCAAACACCAGTGTTCCCTCAGAACAGAGGAAGAATTGTAATGCCATCTCCGATGAAGCAACAGCAGGTAGTCATGCCTCAGCCTATACCAGCTGCTGGGGCGCAGCAGCAAACATGGCAGAGATCTCCTCGACAACAGTCTCCACGTCAGCAATACCAGTACAGTCCTAGAGCAAGGACGCCTACCTCCCCGATGACGAGGATGAGGACTCCGACAACACCCGTTAACAACAGGGCGATGACTTCCCCAAGGCAGATGACGCCCAGGGCGTTGTTTAACAGTCCTAATAGAGCCCAACAGAGGGCTGTACCTGCCCCGATCAATTCTTCTCCCGATACTATCGAAGGAATGTTAACAGTAGGAAGTGATCCTGACGGTACTTATCGGTATAGAGTGAAGCTATCAGACGGTGGCATCATCAACTTATCAAGGGCAGAAGTCGAAGATATTCGTCAGAAGAATAATGGCATTCTTCCGCAAAAAGTCAATGTCCCATTAGTCAAGAGAAAAGGATTCTAATGAATAAAAAACTGATAGTTGTTTGTAAATAATTTAACTGATTAAGTAAAACTGGATCATTTTTTTATATTTCTTTTTTAATGAGCACAAAACTGTGTTTTTCATCACATTTACTAGTTAATTGCATTCCTAGAACTATTCTGATGTTCAAGTTAGTATATTCCTTTTAACATGTGCCATGAAAGCAACTTAAAAATTATTATATTTGTTAACCAGTAATTTCAAGTTCCCCAAGAAACTTCAAAGTTCAGAATTGGATCAATTTTCTTTGTGTAAGTATTGTAATATATAAAATTATATATACATTTTGTAAATACATTAAATTTTCAAATTGAAAATGTGGGTTTAAAAATTTATTTGTTTGATAAAAAAAAAAATTTTCTAATAGTATACTTTTATTTATTTATCGTGGGTAATATATTTTAAAAAATGTATTGCATTACAGAATAATAAAGGTATAATATTTTTTTTTGATTATTTTGTTTTAATTGGTCTTAACTAACCCAATCAAACTCAGTGTGGCTCGTGAGGCTATATGAACCGGGATCGTTGAAACCTAAAGCAGAACTATTCTGGAAATGTGCAGAGTTGAACTTATACAAAATCAAGATTAAAAAACAAAACATTGTAGTAATAAATTAATTCTTTATTTTTAGAAGACAAGTAATAAAATATGAATTACAATAACATTTGAAATTAGTTCTCCTTTGAGCTTGGAACAGCTTTTGAGTGAGTGTTAAATTGAAAAGATGACGGTTGATACTAAAATATTTCCATTTATGCACGAGTGACAAACAGAAAAATATTTACACAAGTTACAACCAATAATTAACAAAATAAAAATTTTATTTTCAACATTAAATAAATAAAATTAATCATTACTATAAAATCAAAAATCACCTTGTTAACATTATCTTGTAATAAAATTAAGACAAAAAATTAATCCATTTTTAATTTAAATATTAAATCATTGTTCGATGTTAAAAAATTTCTTTCATAACTAATTTTAAAAATTTCTAAAAGCTACCCTTCCTTATACTTTGTTAATTTTTAAAACATATTTATTAACTAATAAAACAATTTAGGCTAATCAATGACTCAGTTTAAGTAAATTACACTTACTAAATAAATAAATTGGCACTTCACAAGCCTAGGCAGCGCTAAAAACATATTAATATGACTTTTTTTTTCTACCACTATTGGGTTTTGATTGAAAGAGATATGGCCTGGATTTGCACTAATCTTAAAACCCTGTAAGCCAGTTTTTTATGCTGCTTTGATCTGAAAATAAATATGAGCTACAGCTGATAGACGACGTTAGTATTTAAAATTCCACCGTTATACAAATCTATTATGAAAAATACTCTAAACAGGGTTAGGCACCAATATATAAGTTTTAAACTTTGAGCACTAGTTAATTTAACATTTATTAGCCGACCGTTTAAAATTGAATAGTTAAAATGAGGTAAACATTCATAAAACTTTTAAAAAGAGCTATTTGTAACAATATTCTAATTGAAATCTAGATCTCCGATGAATGAAAACCGTTTATTTTGTGCATTGTATCACATGCGCCATCTCAATTTGAAACGGTAAAACTGCGCATTAAGAACCTTAAACCGTCGATTCGGTTTAAATAAAGCTCAATTGCAAAGCTTCGCTGTATAATTAACTCAAGATTGAAACAACCTGTATCGAAATAAATTAATTGAAAAGTGTACGTTTAAAAATTACGCCCTTGATAGAACGGTTGTCAGGCCATTTAAGTAAATCGATGATCTCATTTAGTCGTAATTGAAACTAATAATTGTACCATGGCTGCCTGCGCACCCAGCGTAACCTGATTCCTGCAACAGTGCGAATCTTGATCGAAGCCGCCTCAGCAGCCCTCACAGTCTCTTTCACCGACTGCATGAGATTTTGTGCGTTTCCGACAAGCATGTCTGTCGCTTCCTGATCTTCCTCAGTGCCTATATGAAAATATTTGTAAAATTAATAACAAAAAAAACAATTGTTTAAAATGCACCTTTACTAATTTGATTGCGTACAATATTTTTTAATGAAAACAAGGCTTAATTTTTTTAAAAAATTTCATGCAGAATGAGGCAACTAGCAAGACAAAAAAAAATGGTAATTTTATGGAACAATATAAATTATTTGATAGTTTAAAAAATATTAAGATCTTAAGGCATCTCTTGATTCAACTTTTGTTGATTGTATAAATGCTACTTGAATTAGCTTCAGGTTTTTGATGTTACTCAAACATGTTTTGTCATCTTTAGTGAGAAACTTGTTTTTACAATTTCATTTCTTGCTAAAAAAAACAACAACAATATTTTAGCCTATGTCAGTAACTCAGCAAAGTAGGATAAAATTTTTTCAAGGAAGAAACAAAGTTGATATAGGTTTATAAAAACTGCTGAATACAAATTTTGGGCAAATATTTTTTTTTCTTAAATTTTTTACCTTTGATTTAGTTTTGAAAATTTCAATTTCACTAATCTACTGGTAACTCTACAGTGGTTTTTCATTAAAAATTACTTTACAATTAATTAAGGTTTTTAGTTGAGATAAAAAAGTCAATGGCATGAGCGGGATTTGAACCCACGATCTTTGGCTTGATACGCCGCTGGTCTACCACCTGAGCTATCGTGACCTCGATCCACTCGGAAATCAACTTCCTATCTCAACCCCACCTTATGAGTTTTCCCTCCAAAGTTTTCCAAGTGGTAGAGCAGCGGCGTATTTAGCCAAAGGTCGTGGGTTCGAATCCCGCTCGTGCCATTAACTTTTTTTCATCTCAACTAAAAACCTTAATTAATTGTAATGTATTAATTGGTCAAGCAGACCACAAAATAGTGAATTTAATGATTAAAAATTACTTTTGATCTAAGGTCTTGGTCGAGATGAAAAGTTAGTGTCACAAGCAGGATTCGAACCCACGACCTTTAGCTAAATATGCCGCTGCTCTAACCGCTTGAGCTATCGGACTTTGAACCACTCGGTCTCCAACTCCTCATTTCAACCCACAACCTTTCAAATTTTCCCCTTTTTTGCCATATTTTCAAATGTAGTGTAATCAAGATTTGATGATCAGTGACTTATAAAATGGCCAAGGGGAGCTGTTCGCAAAGTAATTACTTCTGTAATTTAATATTAATTTCATATATGTTTAACAGACAAAATTGACCGTGTGAATTATTTCAATTGATTATACTTTTTATCTAAGGCCGTGGTTTCGAATCCCGCTCGTGACGCTTTTTCATCTTAACCAAGGCCTTAGATAAAAAGTATAATTAACTGAAATAATTAATATGGTCAATTATGACAATTAAACATACATGGGCTTATATGTTAAATGTGATAGCACAAATGTTGCCTCTGTAAATAAATCAGAAGCGGAGATATAAAAAATAAAATGTTTTGTGGTTTTTTTGTTTGATGATTCCATCCTCTTTTTCTCATTCATAAAGATATTTTGGATAGAAATGCAGTGGAGTTATGAATTTGTAAGTCAAAAAACAGGACATAGAAGGAAAAAAAATTCCCAGGCTTGAGCGCAAAAATGTGTACTTTTTGTTTGTCATAAAAATTTTCATAACTTTAAAGGATGTTCAAAACGAACTCAATATATATAAATTTAATCTACTTTTATTGCAAGCATACTTTCGTTTTTGTAATCTTTTATTTAGATAATCTCATTGAAATGAACCTTCTGTAATTCCAGTATCTAAAGGGGTACTGGGCAAAGTTTTAAATCCCTTATTATTTTCTCTTTTCTTGTCCGATATCGAATAACTTAATAGAAATAACTACTTGTTTGATTTTTTACTAACTCTGTTCAGTTTACCATTATATAAAAATAAGGATTTGCGTAATAACTTTGAAATAATTGCATAACAAAGGCATAAACACATATTTATGGCACTTCGGGTTCATTAGCAAGAATGGACAGATATGTTTAATTTTGACTTAGTATCAGTGATAAGTTTAATTAAAAATGGTGATAGCCACCGCTTTTGATATGTTTCAACTTTTCACGTTTCAACTTGAAAAGAAAGATTCATGACTTAAACGAAGTAAATTTCACAGGAGCCAATTTTAGTTGATCAACAAAATTTGAATTGGGAAAACGAGCCTTTAAATTTTAAAATTCACTATTAACAATAATTATGGGAAGTTAGTGTCCGAGGTCACGATAGCTCAAGTGGTAGAGTATCTAGCCGAAGATCGTGGGTTCGAATCCCACTCGTGACACTGACTTTTTTATCTCAACTAAAAACCTTAATTAATTGTAATATATTAATTGGCCAACAGACCACGAAATTAGTGAATTTAATGAATTAAATTGAAGTATATTTCACTAAAACTCTCTGTGGCCATTTCATTTGTCACCGCAAATCAAATAGATTACACGACATTTGAAAAATGGCAAAAAGGAGGGAAAATTCAACAAGTGGGGTTGAGAGGGGAAGTTGGTTTCCGAGTGGATCGAGGTCACGATAGCTCAAGTGGAAGAGGAGCGGCGTATCTAGCCGAAGATCGTGGGTTCGAATCCCGCTCGTGCCATTGACTTTTTTATCTGAACTAAAAACTTTAATTAACTGTAATATATTAATTGGTCTAGCAGACCATGAAATTAGTTAAATTAACAATAATTAATTACATAAAAATAATCAATCAGAGATTAAATAAACTTCAAATAGGGGAAAAATTGATGGAAAAAAGCTGGTAAGTTTGAAGCATTGTTTCTAAAAAAATTAGCCAGATAAAATAATTAAGAATGATAAGTAAAAATAATAAATAATGATAAAAATAACCTGTAGTTCTTAATAGTATAAATGTTCTTAAATATATTTAAGAAATAAGTGCTGACTACCTAAGCAATTATTTTTATTACATGCATCTAGATGCTGTAAGGAATTAAATCAAACTTACTCGACCCAATCAACATATCTTCCAAGGATGCACCAAACATATTTCAATTATACTAATTTTATGAAAAAAATTTATTTAATAACTTTTGCGTTTTTAAACAAAGCAAATGTATTTTTCTAAATATATTTTCAATCAAGAAGAGGAAAAACATGCCATTTTTAAATTCATGCTTTATCATGCTTCTTTTTTTTTGTGATGCGGTTTTAAAGGGAATGCCTCAAGCCTGCCACTTTGACACGATAATAAAATGCAAAAACGGTGCAGCAAATGCACGGAAAAAGGTGAAAAAATTACCGCCTTCCAGTTCCGCCAATTCCCTCCTTGGAATCATTTCTGCAATATATACACCCAATATTTACACCAAAGCAAACCATACAGCATAAGTGTATTTACTTTTTATGTGAAGGCATTTGGTACAATCAAATTTGCGATAAGTTCGTTACATGCTGTTCATAAAGAAAAACAACCCAAGCTTTATTTATTTATTTTTTTTGTACGCTTCCTTTCCATACATGATTTTTAAAAAAAAACGTTTTGTTCTTACTTTTGACAAAAGGTTATTTATTTACTACCGGACCATATATGAAGCAATGATTTAATCTTATTTACACCGCTTAAATCACATTCAATTATTTTTTAAATGTGCAATTTGCACGTCTCCAAACAAATATTTAAGTTCTTGTGAGAAGCAATTTAAATTATTGCTATGAAAATATGTACAAAGGCAGCATATTACATATCTTTAAATTTTTATGGGTCACATTTTATAAATGAGAATATGTTAATATATTGAACTTTCAACAACTCCATAACATGCAAAGTACATACATTCTCAATTTATATTTCCCTAAGCTTTTTTTTCACCCAAAAACCCAGACAATAAACATTTTTTTGTAAATCTGTAGCTTCGATGTTTCTGATCATCTGTTCTCATTATCCTCACTTGATGCTTGAAAATTGATGTCTCATCTGTCAGATCAAAGGAGCGAGGATAGGCACATCAGAATGATCGGAAATGACCCAAATAGACTTGTTTGAAAGAAAAAAGTAATGGGTTGGTAAGTTCGTTCAGTTTTAGCAGTATTAAAAATTTACGCTGCTCTACCTACTTCTGTTGTATTGTAACCATACTACGCTACTGCATAATTGAAAGGTAATATTTAACAATACATAACGTTTTAATGAATTTAACTTTGGAATACATCAGTCGCTAGTGCAAGACAATAGGAGGAAATAACATGTATTACTGGCAAATTTGGTTTTTTATTTCAAAAAACGATATGCAGCGCATATGGGGAATATGTCTTAACAGAATGTAAGTGGAAAATTTTGTCAACGACACGACCTAGGCCAATTATCTAAACGAGATTGATTTGAGTGGTGTGAAAGACAATTGACAAAAATCTGCCACAAACATCGTGGGAAATTGCTGCAGCATTAAACATATGATATATCCCGAGCGTTTAAAGCCAATTTGCCAATTTGACTGCCTCGATATCCATTTTTGATTCGCTGCAACGTTGCCAAGAAAAAGACTTATTTTTAGGGACAAAAGGACGATGAAAGGACAAAAAGGACAATTGCTGTAAACAACCTCAAAAGGATAAAAAATTATGCTTTCTGTGTAGTGGGATTTTAAAGGTGTTGTTTTCAGGGTATCTATGGCCACAACGGTTTAGTCATTGACACGGTGTTCATCACTGTAGAGATATAGGTCCCGGGTTCGAATCCAGCGGCCCTGCATTCAAACATGACATACCTACGATTTTTTTTTTTTTTTCAAAAACACTGGCACCCCGAGGGTTCAAATAACCTCATAGTTGAAATACCCTAATTTAAATTAAAATTTTTAGTAGATGAAAAAAAGTTAATGGCAGGAGAGGGATTCAAACCCACGACCTTCAGCTAGATACGCCGCTGCTCTACCACCTGAGCTATCGTGACCTCGATCCACTCAGACATCAACTCCCTATCTCAACCCCACCTTATGAGTTTTCCCTCCTTTTGCCATTTTTCAAATGTCGTGTAATCGTTTTGGATTCTTGACTACAATTGAAATGGCGACGGAGAGCTTTAGTGAAGTGTACTTCATTTTAATTCATTAAATTTACTATTTTCGTGGTCCGCTTGACCAATTAATACTTTACAATTAATTAAGGTTTTTCATCTCAACTAAAAACCTTAATTAATTGTAAAGTATTAATTGGTCAAGCGGACCACAAAAATAGTGAATTTAAATTAAAAAAAAAAAAAAAGTTTTGCTGCATCCTCCTTGTATGCTTGCTGGTCTTATTTAATGGTAGAAACAGGAAAAATAATAAAAAATAAAAACAGACTTACTCTTAGCTCGCCCCACCCGTAACCTCTGTGTGGACAGAAAACTGCTGCCGGGACAAATTCCACCCTATTTTTGGCCAAAGGAGAAAACGGAAATTTACGGCCGAACCCAGAGCAATGCGGCCGTAAATTTGTCAACAATTTTAATTGCTTTCAGGTACAAATAAAATGAAGGTAAACTTCTCAGGAAATAAGAGAAACTACTTGAAGGAAGTAATGAAATAGGAGGCGATTTGAAGCTAGCGGACTGTAGGAATATAGTAAGGAAAATCCGGAGCAGTAGGATAACACAAGGGAAACAGGATGGAAACTAAAAAGGGTTAAATCGTAAGCAAATTAATCTACTGACGATAGCTGAACAGAAGCAAAAAGTTCAATAAAAAATGGCATTGGGAGCAAGAGGATTAAGGAATCATAATAATTTGCTGGCGCAATTTTATTCATCGGACTTAGCACCTTCTGATTACTGCTCATTCGAACTGTTACAGAATGGAAAAACCTTTCATTGATGGATATCGCATCTAGATCAGCCACCTACAACACTCTGGAGTTTTATGATGCGGCATAACAGAAAAGATGACAAGATAATAAAAAGGTTCAATAAATAATTGCACTCATAAAAACCGAACGAACTTATTTGCCAACCCTATGGACAATATTTTGAGAAATTTCTTTCAAAGTTCAACATTTCTACTTGAAAAGCTAAAAATCTGGCCCATCAAATGTTAGCAGATCTTACATCAACATCTATTGATGTAATGCTAATTAAATTCAAATTATTATGTTATACAGTCGAACTTCACATTGGCACCAGCGAGGGATGGAGTTGTACCAGAATGATTCACATAGAAAAAATATTAGGTACATAGACTCAAATTGTCTATTTTTTATGAGCTTGTTTAACTTCGACCTTTTCTTTGACAATTTTTTTTCCACACTCATTTCTAAAATCGGTTTGTCACAATCACCATCTGAGGACTAACTAGCTGAACTAGTGAAAAAAGGCGCCTGAGAGGGTTGTTTGGGTTATAAAAATTCTTGAAATGTTACTGTTTGTATGTAACAAGTACAAGAGACACAGTAGAATGGTCAACGCGTTAGATTTTCGGCTCAAGACCCCATAGGTAGTGGGTTCAATTCCCACAGTCAACCCTTGTCTTTTTTTTCACCCTCTAATGTAAGTCATCATCAAAATTAAGTTGTCATTCATGGAATTCTGAATTGTTTTTCTTTCTGCTGACGCTTAGAAGAATAGAACTTTATTTTTTTAGAACTTTATTAGAAAACTATATCCATTTATTTTAGAATGTCCTTTAATGAGGGATGTCCAGTTATTAGAAGTGTCCATTTAGGGAAGTTCAACTGTATTTCATAATATTATCAGTTAATAATAACTGTGATTTTTTTTTTTTTTCAAGCACATATTTAACATTTTTGGTAAAATTTTGGTCTTTTCTTTTAAAATTGCTTTAAGCAATATTTTTTACTTCAGCATATTTGCACAATTATAACATTGCAATAAAGAAATATTTGTAAAATTTATACCTTGAGCTCCCAGCATAGTAGCTTTAACAGTAGATAGAATTTTCAGCTGAGTTCCAATCGTTGGAATCCTTTCACAGACTTGTAGCAAGCTCTGAAGAAAATAAATATTATTGTCGGAGTAGGAGGTGAGGTAAATAATAGAAATTGTACAAACCGTTCTCATTCTCTTATCTGTACATTCCCTCGCCAATTCTTTGGCCAATCTTGTCACTTCTTCACTAGCTTCGGCAATTTCCTTGGCACAAGCGATCAGGTCTCGTTTTGTACCTCCTTCGCCTCTTACGAGTTGTGAAAGCCGGCCCATGAGAAGTGCCATTCTTTTCGCAGCTGCAATGATGTCGTTATCCTTCGAAGACCACTGACGCACTTCCTCGTGTAAACCGTGTGCAGCAACCTGACAAAATATTAATTTACGACCAGTCCAATAAGGAACGAACGGAAGTATTTACCATGATCGGTTGATTGGGTTGCGGAGCATGCATAAACATGTCATCTTCGTCGTCTGTCTCTGGTGGTGGAGGACGAGGAGGTGGAAGATCACCTCCAGGAAGTGGTGGGCGTGGTGGAGCCAATTCTGAAGAAAAACTGCTATTAGAACCTACATTGTGAAATTTTTGACACACTACATGCTTGGAAAATTTTTAGAAACATTTGATTTTAGAAAAAAAAAGAACAAAAGAAAACAAACAACCCATTTAAATCTCCTTAAGTCCATGCTGAAGGAAAAAGAAAGGTTTTATGGGACAGAAAGTTTTATGTACACTTTATACAATGCACTACCTGGTTCAGCATAATGGACAGGCCTGTGAATCGGAGGCTGATAAACTGGTTCTGAAAAAAGTTTACGCTGTTATTTTCACCCGTCACCTTTAACCCGTGTCAGTCATTACACACTTGGTACTAAATTTAATACAAAAGTATTTATCTCTTTCCCTAGGAACTATCAAGAAACATAAAATGATAAACTAGATCTGCAAACATAGATTTATCTAATATAGATACATTTTCAGCTAAGAAAAATGCAAGAAGCTTTCAAAACAGGCACTATAAAACCAATTTACAACAATTTCTGTTTACAAATAACCACAAAGTTTATAAGATTGAATCATTTTGGTAAAAATTTGTAATGATTGAAGATTATTTGATGTTGCATTATGAAATATAAGCCTTAAAAATCAAGTAATTGAAATAAAACACTGCAAAAACTGAAAATATGCTACAATAACTCATAAAATAATAATAATATTCGCAAACATGTAGCTTAATGCGGGGAAAAAAAATTACTGCAATCTATCCAACATGCCATGGAAAAGCTGGGGATCATAAAATAACAAAAGATCAAAAATAAAAGCATTACAAAGAAATAATCTTAAATTAATTAAGGTTTTTAAGTTGAGATAAAAAGTCAGTGTCACGAGCGGGATTCAAACCCACGACCTTCGGCTTGATACGCCGCTACTTTACCACTTAAGATATCGTGACCTCGATTAATCGATTGAAAGTTATTAATTAGTGGATTTAATAAGTAACAATGAAGTACACCTTCACTAAAGCTCTCCGTGGCCATTTCATTTGTCGTCGAGAATCCAATCCGATTACACGACATTTGAAAAATGGCAAAAAGGAGGGAAAATTCAAAAGGTGGGGTTGAGATGGGAAGTTAGTGCCCGAGGGGATCGAAGTCACGATAGCTCAAGTGGAAGAGCAGCGGCGTATCAAGCCGAAGGTCGTGGGTTCGAATCCCACTCGTGACACTGACTTTTTATCTCAACTTAAAAACCTTAATTAATTGAATGTTATTAATTGGTCAAGCGGACCAAGAAAAATATTGGAATTACAAACAAACTTGAACTCTGATGACCTAAAAACATCTTTCAAACAAAATTGCCACTGGGCGGGATGGAAAAACAATCACAAGCGTCAAAGATGGAGAGGCCACCTGGAACATTTCCGTGGCACCCTTTGGAACAGGACTGTGCAAAACAAAAATAATTGGGCTCAACTTAGGGGATTAAAATAAATGCTTAAGTCCCCCCAGCCTTAAAAAGTATCGAAAGTATCCTGTAACCCTGGAGAGAGGAGCCATGGAAAAGAAAGTAACCAAGTCAGGAAATTGGTCATATATTAGGGGACCGGAAAGTGTTTTTTTTAAAAAGATTAAATTGAAACAGATAAATTTTTATCAAGTTTTGATTTTTAATTACCCTCGTTATCAACAACAATTTGTATCTGGTGTGTAAATTTTCAATACCGGATTGATAACAAACAATTGGTTTTTGAGCAAAATATCTATAGATGGCATTTTGTACATCATACAAATTTTCAAATTTTTTGCCACTTAGAAAATCAAGTGGCGATCGGAATAAATGGAAATTGGATGGAGCAATATCGGGCGAGGCAATACCTCCTACCTGAATTCATACATTTTTTCTCGGGTTTGTCTTGTGCGTAAGTTTCAGCACATCAAAAAGAACGACCCCGGGAACACTCCACCAAACACACGAAAACGCCTTTTTGGGATGTAAACCTAGTTTAGCTGTACTTTGTGGCAATCATTCAGAGCCACTGACTTTTGCACTTTGAATTATCATAGGGGACCCATACCACCTCCAAAGGTCAAGCGATCAAAAAATGCTTCCAGTATTGTGCTGGTTAAGCAAAAATCTAGTCTGCTTACTTTACCAATCTGATTCGTTTCCACTTCCACCTTTAACAAGTCATTGAACAAAGTTGTCGGTCTTCTTGATCGATAAGGGTCGAAAAGATCAAAATAACCAAATTTGAACTTAGAAAACCCCCTTTGGCATTTACAAATGTCTAATGCACTTGGATAAACATCGCAAATGTTTTTGGTTGCGTTACTACCCTTGCAAAAACTCAAAAAGCATATAATGCTGGATGTGTATTTTCTGTATTTGGCTGGCCCTGACACCATAAATTGGAAAAAATTAAGATTTAATTATTTATGAGTGAAGAAGTCATTCTAACCTTAAAATATCTTTGGCACGACTGAAATTCACAATGAGCTGATAAATGACAAACGAATATTGACATGGGCTGAAATGATTTTATTTTCTGGTCTCCCCCCCCCCCCAATATAAACGAGAGTTGGTTTTGCACAAGAAAATGTTAAAAAAAAAAAAAAAGCATGGAGCGACGAGCAAGATAAAAGGGCAACGACTGGAGCAGACAAGTTACATCTGGCAAGCCTGAGTAAACAGGCCGAGGACCTGGATCGAGTGATCAGATGCGTCCTGGAAGGAGATTGTGGCTGCCAAGAGGAGGACAATTTTCCCACCATTGTGAGCGAATCAGGAAACGAACAGTTCCGGAGCACCGAGACAATAAATGGACAAAGGATGTCAAGTTTTCCTCCTTATGTGTAGCTGGAACCTCATTCATAATTTGAACCAAGTTCAGAGAAGGGAGAACTGAACCACAAATGGTGACATGGCATGTTGGGTATAAATAAATATTCGAGAGAAAATACGTTGGAAAAAAATGGTTAGAACCATGTATAAGAAAGAATATTCAATGAATAGCATATCAAAAATAGATTAATTTTTTTTTTAATAGCAGGAACAGGTTTTATTATGAAATGAACATCGCTTAACACTGAACTAAGTTTAACCTATGCTCAACTGTCGTTCAAAATTGAACCAGTTCATAATTTGATTTAGGTCAAGATAAATTGAAAAAAAAACGGCAATTTTTTAGTTTAACTCGTTTCAGTACTGAACTGAGTTCAAACCAAGTTTAAGCAACATTTACTGAAAATTTGTTTTATGTAAATAATCAATAGTCTTTAAATATATCTTGTTTTAAATAAGGAAGGTTATTTTTTCTTAATCTCATAAATGAATTTTAATTAGAATATATAATAATTTTATGTAATGTGATGAGCGATCACAGAAATTGTTGTAAAAAGGCTAATGATTAATAAGATGAGCAAGGCTTTTTTTTTTTTGTTAAAATGCAGTAATACCTTCATAAGAATAAGCATAAGCTTGATTAATTTTCCTGACTTTGCGTGTCGACGATACCTGATCTGTCAGTTCAAAATTGGATGTTAAACACTCTTCTGTAAAATCCTGATCTAAAACACATACGACTTGCCGCTGATTTTTTGCCTTTCAACCGTTTTCTAGCTTTGGCAAATTTCTAACGCTTGTACGCTTTAGTCGGAAAAAGCATGTTAAAGCTTGCTTATATCCTAAGATTGTTAAAATTTGCGTTTAGTTATCTACACGTTTATTTACAGCAGTTAGAGTGGACATTTCCCTTCCTATTTCGATTTTTCTGTTATTAACAAACTTCTTACCGCTGATTTGAAGACTGCCGATATCTGGGGTAACTGTAAGTGCACGTCTTACATCACCGACTGCACCAAGAAGCTAAACAAATTTAATTTAAAATGAATAGTATTCATCCTCTAAACTAACACAAGTTCTTTAATTGGGAGCTTGAAGTATTTCATATATTTACAAACTGAAAATTAGCAGAAGAAAAGATCTTTGAAATTCAATTTTAATACATTAGAGAAAAAACATTACAAAAAAATGCTGTTGTCCATGCAAAACACAGAATATACTGTAAAGCAGATTTTTTAAATAATTAATACAAATTTACAAAATGAAATGAACTTACAGCTCTGTTAGCTTCTCTCCACCTGGAGACTGCAGCATGGTCGTGTGGGTTAACTGCAACAGATTTCGCTTCCTGCACCATCCTCGTTACACCTAGAAAAAAAAAAGTTTAATTTTATTTTAACTATAATAATAATTCACTAGTTTTCGTGGTCCGCTTGACCAATTAATAACTTTCAATTAATTACGGTTTTTTAGTTGAGATAAAAAAGTCAGTGTCACGAGCGGGATTCGAACCCACAAACTTCGGCTAGATACGCCGCTGCTTTACCACGACTTCGATCAACTTGGCCACTAACTTCCCATCTCAACCCCACCTTTTGAATTTTCCCTACTTTTTGCCATTTTTCAAATGTCGTGTAATCTATTTGATTCTCGGCGACAAATGAAAGAGCCACAGAGAGCTTTAGTGAAGATACACTTCATTTAACTTATTAACTAGTTTTCATGGTCCGCTTGACCAATTTCAATTAATTAAGGTTTTTTAGTTGAGATAAAAAAGTCAGTGACATGAGCAGGATTGAAAAATGGCAAAAAAGAGGGAAAATTCAAAAGGTGGGGTTGAGATGGGAAGTTGGTGTTCGAGTGGATCGAGGTCACGACAGCTCAAGTGGTAGAGCAGTGGCGTATCTAGCCGAAGATCGTGGGTTCGAATCCCGCTCGTGACACTGAGTTTTTTTAACTCAACTAAAAAACCTTAATTAATTGAAAATATAATAATAATGATTACTTACAGTTTTGGAGATAATCAGCAGCTTTGTTAACAGCGGCGATGAAAATGGGATCTTCCGAGTTTTCAGCCTCTTGTTTAGCGACTTGAAGAACTCTATTTGCAAATCGTGCAATGGCAGTGGTGTGCTCTACCATCTTCTCTGCATCAGCATTTGCGATCGCGTCTTCACACAGTACAGTATGTTTTTGCATGTGCTCTTCTGAAATTTTACAAAAGTGCGCCGAGTTTATAGCCTCGTCGCACAGGTGTCTTATTTTCGCAACGCTGTCTGCATATTGTTTACGCAGGTTTTCAAAATGCTCCTCGGCCGCTTTCGATTC
Organism: Cimex lectularius; assembly: GCF_000648675.2. Lineage (NCBI taxonomy): Eukaryota > Metazoa > Arthropoda > Insecta > Hemiptera > Cimicidae > Cimex > Cimex lectularius. The sequence continues at coordinate 541,168 of NW_019392813.1, forward strand.
GCTGTAGGTGAGCCTTATTCTACCAGCATTTACCAACTGCGGTGTCAATGATTCTACCCGGCCAGCTGCAGAGACTAACGCCTCGCTCAGCTTCTTATTACCACCGGTACCACCGGCTGCTACCAGCCGACCAGTACGGCCAGCACATTTCGACCAAGAACTCAACCAAGCACCTTTATCATTGAGGTTAGTATCTCTTCCTTGCACACCTATAAAAATAATTGAATAAAAAAAACTAAAACAACACAGATTTTATTTATTTTACCTTCGGGAACATGAACAGCTTCGTTGAATTGTTTTAATGGCGTGTTTATATCAGCAAAATCCTCAACAACACGGTTGACAACTGCATTCTGAATGCTTTCTTTCAATTCGTGCAATTTTTCAGAGAGATTTCTGCAGAGGGGAAAAAAATTGTGTTCAAACTCTTTGAGATGTATACGGTTGTCAGCTTTACCTTGCGACCTGCTGTGCTTGTGGAGAATTGCCCATTCCGCGCCTGCACAAATCGCTCAGCTGCCTAGAAAGTCGGTCGACCTGTTCGCAAAGAGCTATCATCTCAGCCTTGTGCACACCTTGCAACCCCTCAGCAACCTAGTTACACACAAAATATTTTATTGTTAACTAATACAAAACTTAAACATATATTATTTTCCTAATAAGATATAGAAAATTTACTAAACATATAATATATACAAGACGTATTTTTGGTATAAAGTATATTCTTCTGTTTCAAAAGCAAAGTAAGGAAAGGATGAATCATGCATGGCCTTGTTTGAATGAAATTCTAAATAAACCACTGGTGCTTTTTTTGGTGCCTCAGATCATTCTCCAGCTATGCTTTTTGAATTTTCTTCATTTTAATTGCTGAACTTTTACTAACCTTTTTGTCATTCTAAATTTCCAAGGAAAGCGAAAAAATGAGATGACGGCATGATTTAGAAATGCGTTAAAAAAAAAAACTGTGAATGCATGTCATGATTAATATGGAATATAAGATAAATAGACAAAAATTGTTTGATGAATTGCTACAAATATTTACGAGGGTGTATCAAATATAAACAGGACTAATTTTATTAAATGTCAGATGGGTCGTAGACCTGAAAGGGGTTGATGGGCAAGTAGATAGTACCTAGGGACAACTCTCCTAGGTCCCTTTAATATCCATAGAAACCATGAGAAAGAAGTGTGCTTTATTACCAGATTATTATCAAATTTCACCAAGGAAGGGGTGAATCTGATCAAAAAAGCATAGTATATAATACGCTGTCAAGAACCTGAGCCACCGCCAAAGACGAGTGACCGAGGTCAACATCGAGGTGATTCATGCTATTGTGAATTATTGGATGAAATCGTCATTTCGAAGGAAAAGGAAGAAACAAGCCACAAGTGTCGTTCTTCTGTATGACAATCGCTATTGCCACAAGGCAAAAATTTTATGCAATAGGATGGGAACCCTAAAAGAAAATCCACCTTATAGACCAGATCTTGTCATTTTCATCATTTTAGAAGCACTTGCAGGCCAGTGTTTCGGCATGACAACGAAGTGGAAGCATCTGTTTCTGCTCCAATGACTACGAGAATGTCCCAAGAGTTTTTATGATGATGCAAAAAAAAACTTCCAATCCGATGGGATAAATTAATTTCTCGAGCAGAAGATTGGGTAGAAAAATAATGTTTTTGAAAGTTTAATAAAATAAAGTTAGAATTGTTTTTTGAGTCCCGTTTATATTTGATACACCCTCTTATAAACAGCAGGTATTAATTTTAATTCACTAGTTTTTGTGGTCCGCTTGACCAATTAATATCTTTCAATTAATTAAGAATTTTAGTTGAGATAAAAAAGTCAGTGTCACGAGCGGGATTCGAACCCACGATCTTAGGCTAGATAAGCCCTGCTCTACCACTTGAGCTATCAAGACACTGACTGTTTTATCTCAACGAAAAACATTAATTGAAAGATATTAATTGGTCAAGCGGACTATGAAAACTAGTGAATTTAATAAGTTAAAATGAAGTATACCTTCACTAAAGCTCTCTGTGGCCATTTCATTTGTTGCCGAGAATCAAATAGATTACACGACATTTGAAAAATGGCAAAAAAGAGGGAAAATTCAAAAGGTGGGGTTGAGATGGTAAGTTAGTGTCCGAGTGGATCGAGGTCACGACAGCTCAAGTGGTAGAGCAGCGGCGTATCTAGCCCAAGATCGTGGGTTCGAACCCCGTTCATGACACTGACTTTACTATCTCAACTAAAAACCTTAATTAATTGAAAGATATTATTTTTAATTTTTTCTCTCCCTGTCATTATTTATCTAGAGTTGTGTTCACAACAGAAGAGTTCATATCAACCTAGGGATGCTGGTTTAAGTATTCTGGGACCTTTACATGAGTGAACATGTCACAGCTGAAACCATTGCCATAAATTTGCATGGAGATAATGAATATAAGGAATGATAAGTAACTATTGTGGAACAAAGAAGACAACAAAAAAGTCTGGGGGGTTCATGAAAAAGGGTTCTAAAAAGTCATTTGGAGAAAAAAAATCACAATGCACATTCAATATTTTTGACAGTTTATGCATTTTCTAAGGTCGATTCAGAAAGGAAGAGCTGAATTAAGATAAAATGTAAAGATTGAATTTAGACAAAAGCTAAACTGAAAGAGGAAAGATTTTTTTTAAATTTATAACAGTTGAATAATTAAAATTTACAACTGTTCCATGCTGCATGCTTAATTAAAGAATTCTTTAATAACTTTTTGTAAAATTACATTTGTTTAAATCAAACATATTACCTTCTTTCCTTCGTCTACGATTAGAGCGATGGCCCGATGTCCTAGGCCACTGTCATCCCTCTCTGGATGCTGTAGCCACCTTGTAGCTTGCTCAAGCCGACCCGCTACAGTGTGGGCGATCTGTTCTCCACCGAGACGCTCCATGTTGTTGACAGCCGAGCTGACAACCCTGACTAAATCACCGAGTTTTTCTTGTATACCTCGGCTCACACTTTCAGCCTGAAATATTGTTTCATTTGTAACATTTTTTAAATTATTTTTTGTTTTGTTAAACGCCTGACCTGTGGGGTTGTTCCTTTTCCGTCTTGCCTCAATTCACACAACGCTTCCGTCATTGTGTTAATCTCCGAGCAGAGTCTATTTATGTTATCGCGGTCAGCAGGCATTGCTCTGTCGGCGACTGCATATGAATGTTCCACAATTTGTCTCACTGCTTTCTCGCCGACTCCACCTCTCATGGCAAATGGATCCTGTAAAGTTTTATACTTTAGTGTCCTTAAAAATGATAATATAAATCAAATTATTACTTCAAGGAAATCCTTAGCAGTCTTGAATTTGCTTTGTATTGCGTTGTTAGCTTTCTTCATTACTGTGAGATTGTCAGCGTCCCACTCATCTTCATCGTAAGTCGTCAACTGAAGGACCCTGATTATTTCATGAAGCTCATCGGTCATTCTTGAAGTAAGATAGTTTCTATTTTCAGCTGCTTCTTCTGCACCTTTTCCCTCTAAAGTGTAAAATACAAAAATGATATAGGAAAAGCTCATTAAATAAATTTATCATTTTTTACCTTGGGAGATAATATGGATGAATATTTTCATACTGCAAATAAGGATCGGAGCTAAAGTTTTGACTTGATCCAAGCAGCGTATCAGTATTTCTCTGTGAACTTGATGCGTCAATTCTTTCTCCCTGGCACCGACTTCCCTTGAAACTTTGCTCAAGCAAGGGCTGAGATCTTTGAGAAATTGGACCAAGTCTTCCATCGTCTCGATGACTTCGGCGACGGCCAAGTAGTCAAGCACCTTTTTACATTCCCTGATGATCTTCCTGACTTCGGACTCGTCGAAGCAAAGTAGCAAAGACGAAGTCCCTTGTAAAATGCCCCTAGAACCTTCGATAAGCTTCTTTCTGGCCGGTCCTGAGTACGGATCGGCTTTGAGCATAGCAGAAGCCTCTTCGAGGAGTTTCGATGCCCTCTCGACCCGATCGAGGGCAGAAGGCATATCATGCTTGAGGATTGTATCATCACTGCTGCTAATCGTTTCCCGACCAACCTATACAACATTTACAATTAGTAATTACTTAAATTCACTAATTTTGTGGTCCGCTTGACCAATTAATTAAGGTTTTTAGTTAAGATAAAAAAGGAAGGTAGGTATAAAAATAGGGGGAAACTCAAAAAGTGGGGTTGAGATGGGAAGTTGGTATCCGAGGGGATCAAGGTCACGATAGCTCAAGTGGTAGAGCAGAGGCGTATCAAACCAAAGATCGTGGGTTCGAATCCCACTTGTGCCCATTGACTTTTTTATCTCAACTAAAAACCTTATTTATTAGTAATTACTGTCACCTGTCATTCTCTCTCTCTCTCTCTCTCTCTTTCTCTATCTCTCTAACGATCTCTTTCTCTATCTCCCTAGTTAAATCTTCCCTGTCTCTCTGGCTAAATCTTTCCCTATCTCTCTAGCTATGTCCTTCTCTATCACTAGCTATCTCTTTCTCTATCTCTCTAGCTAAATCTTTCCCAATATTTCTAGCTATATCTTTCTTTATCTTCCTAGCTACATCTTTTCCTATCTCTCTATCTATTTTTTTTATATATCTCTATGTCTTTCTCTATCACTCTCTAACGATCTCTTTCTCTATCTCCCTAGCTAAATCTTTCCATTCACTCTAGCCAAAGCTTTCCCTATCTCTCTAGCTATATCTTTTTCTATCTCTCTAACAATCTCTTTCTCTATCTCCCTAGCTACATCTTTCCCTATCTCTCTAGCTATATCTTTCCTTATCTCTCTAGCTATATCTTTTTCTATCTCTCTAACAATCTCTTTCTCTATCTCCCTAGCTACATCTTTCCCTATCTCTGTAGCTAAATTTTTCCCCATCTCTGTCTCTATCTCTCTAACAATCTCTTTCTCTATCTCCGTAGCTACATCTTTCCCTATCTCTGTAGCTAAATTTTTCCCTATCTCTCTCTTTCTGTCTAGCTATCTCCGTCTCTATCTCTCTAACGATCTCTTTCTCTATCTCCTAGCTATATCTTTCCCTACCTCTCTAGCTAAATTTTTCCTTATCTCTCTAGCTATATCTTTTTCTATCTCTCTAACAAACTGTTTCTCTATCTCCCTAGCTTCATCTTTCCCTATCTCTGTAGCTAAATTTTTCCCCATCTCTGTCTCTATCTCTCTAACGATCTCTTTCTCTATCTCCTAGCTATATCTTTCCCTACCTCTCTAGCTATGTCGTTCTCTATCACTAGCTATCTCTTTCTTTCTAGCTAAATCTTTCCCTATCTTTCTATCTATATCTTTCCCTATCTCTCTAGCTATATCGTTCCTATCACTAGTTACCTCTTTCTCTTTCTCTCTAGCTAAATCTTTCCCTATCTCTCTAGCTATATCGTTCTCTGTCATTAGTTACCTCTTTCTCTTTCTATCACTCACTAATGATCCCTTTCTCTATCTCTTCTCTCTCTCTCTATCTCTAACATCACCCCGCAGAAGGAATTGTAACAATTTATATAATCTTCTGTCCTGTTTCTTGCACCTTCTCAACCTCTGGCATTATCTCTCTTTCTCCCTCCCCACATTTTCCCCCTCCCTCTTTCCATATATCGATCTATCAGATAGGTCATTGGAGATTTAAATTTGCAGTTTTATTAAATAAAATAATGATAATTCATTCTCCCTAATTAATTAAATATAAAACCACTCTCACTCATACTAATGTGCAAGAGGGCTTAACATGCAACTACATATTCAGTCTGCTGATGAGGGGGTCAGAACCACTTGACAATACTTTTTTCATATTATTCACAATTAGAAAACAATGGGCTACACCAGGATTCAAACCCAGAACAGCTAGGGTGGCAAATATGAATCACACGCCCTAACCACCCAGCCACCACGGTTCAATTAATTTTTTTTTGGAATACAATGGGGGGAAGTATTAACAACCTAACAAAAACTAATAGCTTTTAATTTGATGTTAAATCAAAACAGGATTTGATTGAAATTGCTGTAATGATAATAGGTTCGATGAGTATCGAAATAAGACAAATTGAATTTTGATGATAAGAAATGAACAAATATATATTTTTTAAATTAGATATATATTATTAAATATTAAAATAAGCCACACCTGTGAACAAAATTGGCCATTCTAAAAATATAGGGCACTGACCCATGCTATAAATAAACTAATAGTTCCAGGGAAACACTTTGTTGAAGTTGAATTGCAACATTTCCAAACATAGTTGCCAATTCTCTTTAGGGCTAGGCATTTGATGGTTAATTAGAAAAGAGACGAATGGCTGAGATATGCATCACCAATTAACACATCAAAAACTGGGGTGTGCCCTCTGGAAATTCATGCCGTTAAACTGTCCACTGTTTCATTCTCAAAATAAATTTGTGAGCAAGTCTACTTCAAAGATTAAATTATCGCTATCCCCCCCCCCTGTTATTGTAAACACAGTCGATTTGAAATCTTGGGATGTGTCTTAGCAATAATTTGAACCAGTGCCAGAACCGTTCTTTGCCAAAAGTCATAAACTTTAATGAAAAGAAGGCCAAGAGAAAGAGTACATTTATTTTGTTTGGACTTTTAACCCTATGTTGATATGAAAATATTGTTTTAATTAATAAACAATACATTATTAACCATTATTTACCTTTACAAGATTAGTCACTGCTCTTGACACCGCTTGGACGGGCCGTTCCAAATCTGGCATAGCATTTCCATCTTCGGCTTCCTCATGTAAAATAACAAGACGAGAGACCTGTAAAATATTTCTTTATTAATTACATTAATCAAGTGATTTATTGGGAAAATAAAAATACAAGGATGTAGCCTTAAAAGTATAAAAAATACATATTTAACTTAATTACTATTTATGGATCAAAAGGGGGGGTACTTAATTATTATAGTTAATAGTATAACCCAAAAATATTTTTTTCTCTTCTCTAGTAAATGTAACACCTTAAACAAAAAGACATTAGTTAAATTTAGAAAATAAAACCAACAAGAAACAAAACCAAAATGAGAAACAGGAAGCATAAATTGACTGCAGGTATTTGTCACAAGTCTTCTTATAAACTATAGTGCACTATTTTTAATTTCTCTCTAAAAAAATTGTTGATTTGCTAAATTCCATTTGACCTATTTTAAAAATCTACATAATTTAAAAAAATGTTTATGTGAGCTGTAAAAAGATAAGGCACAGCACTGAAGAGATAACATAGGAATGTACTTTTTTTTAAATTAATGCACACTTTACGTTATGACTATAAACACTTACATGTTGTTCTGATGGTATACCTTTACATTTTTTTAACTTTAACAAGGAGGATTCAACAGAATCCAGAATTGAAATCTTGCCACTGGTTTTAAGTTATTATCACAATGATCTACAGAAAGGTTGACTCTAGAGATCGTAACAACAGCAAGAGGGTTGGTTTGGGAAGAATTATCTAAATTACTTTTGAAAGAACAAGCTGGATACTGCAAGAACCGAAGCCGCTTGGGTAATACATTTGTTCTAACCTCGGTATTTAAATACACATGAGACTAAAGAAAAGAGCAGTTTATGCTTTGGGATATCCATCGAGCTTTTGATTCAATTAGTCATGATATTTTATAGCAGAGATTGTAAAAACATTCGTTTGTTAAAGATCCTGTATGATACCTATGTCTCAATGAAGGATGGTGGTTTCAGCAACCCGATGAAAATGACTAGGGGGGTCTTTCAAGGAGAAATTTTGAGCCCTTTTTTATTTATACTATTCCTGGCTGATATTAATTTCTTTTTCATTCAAGGGTAACAAAGGACTAAGTGTCGATCCTCTGTTATCTTTCTGCTTCTATATGCAGACGATTTAATCCTCCTGTCAGATTCTTATGCAGAATCGTAAACTTCGTTCTTTGTTAGAGTATTGAAAGAGTAATTGCCCTGCCAATAATCCAATATATCAAAAATGCACTTAATCAAATTTCAAAGAAAGGGATCTGAAAATTTTTTTCACAGAAGAAATAAATCTGAATATCGAATACATTTAATTTTGTAGGTGTACTATTCGCAGTTATCTTTGTTCCTGGATACAAAACGGAATGCAATCTCCCGTTTTAGAGTGTATGTAGTACTGTCAATAATATAATCGTCAGAACTCGTCTTAAACTTTTCCATGTAACTCCTCTTCTATATCATGATCTGCTGTGGGCACTAAGGCATCTTGGTTTACTGAAACAGGCCCAAATAAACTGATGATGGATACTAAGAAGTGAGTTTTGGTCTCAAGCTCTGCAGCCTTCTGACTTATTCTGCTTTTCTCTTTAAAGAAAGATCATTGACTGTCAGTTCTACAATTCCTTTCCCTTGATTTTCTTTGTATCCCAGGTTATATCTCCACTGAGCGGTTGTTTCAGATTCGAAGATAATCCGGTTGGCTGTTTCTTACTCTTCATTGCATAACCTACAAATGGAGTCATCCTTGAATGTAGATGATTTCTTAGATGCTAGCCAGTATAACTCCTCTGAGTTAGTCCTCCTGTAGCAGGAGTTTGCCAGCCTTGGTGAGGGTTGTTTTAGCGTAAGTTTATTCTCCTTTTGCCTTTTTTGCATCAATTCAGTAATGGACAATTCTGTGTTTGTTTTGTTATTCCAAGAATAGGTTCAGGTTGAAGATCGTCCTCTGATTTCTATTGGAACTTATGTAAATCACAGTTTTCTTTAAGTATGCCCTGGGATGGATATATAAGTTACTAGCTAAGAGCCCAGATAGACTACTTCAATTTTTTTTTTTAATAGAATCTTTATTACCAAAATCAATAAGATACAAAATATATACATGTGTGTATAATAAATAAAATACATAATTCACTATATGACATGGTAATAAACCATCTGCAGATTACTACAAATTTGTTACAACATATCCTAGTAATTCCTCACGACCAAACAGGACCCAGTACAACTGGGTTTTGCAGATAATGAGCTTGTTTTCAGAAATAGGGTGCTGTGACTTGTGGTACCAACTAGACGCAAATGAACTGACCCATGGTATGGGAATAAGGATACTAGGAAGCAGGGTTTGTGCTTCCCAGGCACTGCAGCCTTCTAGCTTATTGTTCTTTCCAAGTTCCTTAGTTCAGTGCAATAAACTCAATCCTTCTTCTTAGAAGTATCAGGTCATTGACTGTCGCTGCTACAATTTCATTCCCTAGATTAAATTAAAATCTCTATTGAGCTGTTGCTTCGCATTCAAACATGATATATGTGGCTGTTTCCTCCTCCTCATTACATAATCTGCAGATGGGGTTATCGTTGTATATATCTCAGATGCCAGTGACCGGTTAGTAGTCCTACCACTCCTCTCAGTTTAGCCCTCTTCAATTGCAGCAGTGATTTTGCCAGTTTTGGTGAAGGTTGTTGACTTACCCATAGTGTTCATCAGAATTTTTATTGTACAGTACACGTAATAAACAGGGTTCCTTGTGAAATAACTAGTCTTTTTCCAAGCCCGTACAGCAAATATAGTCCAAGTTTGTTATATCCAAGCAGATAAACCAGATTGATACAATTTTGCTCCCTGCTGTTTTGCCGAAAAGGAGGAGCTTTCATATATTTCATTTAATTGACTAATTTATATCAGCAAGCCTCATGAACCTACTGAATGGCACATAAACCACTTTATGTAATAAGCTATGCAAATTAGGTCATTGTTACTAACATGTTCTTGCTCATTTTGTTCTTTACCTTAGTTGATTTTGTTTTTTCTGATGGTTGTTGTGCATATTCATATGTTTCTGTATTTGAGTTTTTATTCATACATGTGAACGATTTATTCAGAATGTATAGAGCCTTCCTGAATGTATAGATTTATTATCTTAAGCATGCATATAACAAAAAAAAATTGTTTATGCTTGATATACTTTTTAATGCGACAATCAATGATTTGAATCAAGTGAATGAGGCTGAAACGTCAGAGGTCATTCAAGTGATACACACACAAAAAAAAAATCCATTAGATGCAGGAGTTAATAAAATAAACACAATTGGTTTTTTTACTTTCAATCAGTCCACAAGTTTCTATTCAAACTCACTACAATGAATTGAGCCAAGCACAATGATTTTTTTTATAACAAAACATTTTTATAATTCAAAGATTAAACAATCATTGCATTGTTAAATTGACATTTTTTAAAATATTTTCAGGGTTCTGGAATATTTTATGAGATAATTTTATTGCGTAATTAAGTAAAAATGTAATAATGTTATCTTTTTAAAAAGGTCAATTGGGGTTTAACAGTTATCAACGTCCTTTACGGATCTCTTTTAAAATAGGCAGATATTATTTTTAAACATGCTTTACTTGGACCAGGTTGGAAAGTTAGTCTGGATCTCCATCGAGTTTAAAAGGGAATGTGTATAAATAAATATTTTCTTTCCTAACTTATTCCCTAAGTTTTCAACAAATACAACTTAGGTCGGTTCGATAGTAAAAAGTGGAAATTTGCTCCCCTGGAACAGCTCTTGTTTGTATTTGTTTACAAAAGGCCAGATGGTACTGTTTACTTAAAAGAGGTGGCGTTTGATAGGCGTACAGCGTACAACACGCCTCGATACTTCAGAGGTAAAATTGGAGGAAATTCAACGCTACTTTTTAACTAATCACTTGTTATAAAGATTCATTGATTACATTTCCAAGCAGTGTTTTCTTTTTTTTTATTGATAAATAAATTATAAGTTGAACAAAAACAAAATGCCTTTAGCTGCAGAAAATTGAGATCTTTAGCATTTACGTTGATTGACCCATTTCTTTAAATTATTTCTGACAAGATGATCGTTTGTGTTTATCACAATTTATTTAACCTGATATTCAGCAATAAAATTTTTTACAATCATTTATAATATTTTTTAATAAACACTGCTTAAACTATTAAACACGAAGTGAAAATTTCTTGTGAATGATTGTTTGTTTCGTTATAACGGTTGTGGTTGGACGTTTTTATTTATGTTTTTTGCTATCAGACTTTACAGTCGTGAGAGATAAAATTAGGACATAATCTTTAAAGACCTCAGATCAGTCAATAGCTGCAAAGCGATAAAAAGATTGTGCAGCTGCTAATCCGTTTTATTTTTAAATGAAAAACTCCCGCCTTGAAATATTTACACAATGACGTATTTTTTTCCATCGAGCCTTTAAAAAATCGACAATTATGCTGAGTCATCTTTCTTCGTGGCCCTCGTACAACTTGCAAGTGGTGCATTTTGTTCATGAGTTGATTCAATGCTTCCTAACGAGGGAACCTCACACTTTTACTCCTTACTAAAATATGTGATAAGCTTGTATGACTAAACGTTGTCGAACATGTCGCGGACTTTTCCCTTTGACCACTTCTTTTTGGCTTTTCCTCCAGACCCTCTTCCTTCTTTTTTGCAATTTTAGCACTGGGCTTCAACCAAACACCCTTGATGTCTTTTTGATATAATAAATTTATTGGTTATTCTGGATTAATTTTCACACTAATATTGGATCCTGTAAATATTGTTCAAATTAAAAAATAATATTTTTCAGCAGTTTGATTTTTGATAGTTCCTGATCTTGTATTTTGGAAGAGACCATCTTGTTACAAATTAATTTACAATTTGATATTATATGTTAAATTATAGGTTGATTATAAATTAGCATATTTCATATTGATTGTTGATTATATATTAGCATATTTGATATGTACTATAAAAAACCAAAGGTTGTACAATAATTTGTTTATAATTTGATCTTTGTCGATCGTTTTGGTCTGCTTATCCTCACTGGGTGGTCTGTCAAGATGCATTTTGGCATTTCGCCATCTTCAGTGTGTTTGACAGACCAACTTAACGAGGATAGGCATAAGTAAGACATACAAGGAACAAATTATAGGTTCATCTCACACAGATTACAGGAGGAAATCTTAAAATTTACTTAGAAAGGTAATCAATTTCAAATTATTATTATTTTTTGGTTTATGTTAAAAAAAAAAATTCCCGCATTGGTTTTTTTGAAAAAGAAAGTAAATACATATTTACATTTATTTGGACGTTTTGGAAATTTACATCCATCATCGGCATCTATGCAACTATATTTTTTTATAAAAAAAACAACGTTGGTATTCATATTTTACATTTTATTCAAAAGTTTATCTTAAATTGTATTAAATTTATAATTTATTATTATCCATTTTATATTTTAAAAGATATGACTATCTTCCATCTGTAATTTTAGTTTATTTGTATACTTTTATTATTATTTCTAAGTAATAATTTAAAAAATTAAATAATACAAACTTATAATAAACACNATTATTATTATTGTATGGTAAATTCTGGATTAGCATTTTATACTAATATTCTTTTCTGTAAATATTAATTAAATTTCTTAATTTAAGTTATATCAGTGATTTGATCCTTGATCTCTGTTGGAGTGGACAAAACAAATAAAAAATGTACAGAAGAGGTTAGATTCTTTTCGTTCATTTAAAAATATGAAGTATGACAAATTGATACGTTCAGGATTTGAAAGTTTTTAATAGAATTTCTGTAAATATTGCTAATTGTATATAAAAAAATCAGAGATAAGGCTGAAAGAAAGAAAAACACTAGGTTTCTTCAAATTTTCAAAAATATATCTTCTTAATCGAAACTTTGAAACTATTCCTAACGATTTACACAGTTAAGAAATATAAACATTTATGAGTTTGGTTAGTGGATAAGAACTAACCGCCCATTCAACATTACATTGAAACAGAACGCTAAAAAGCTGGGCGTTTTTCTTTCTTTCAAATGTGCCTTATTCCTGATTTTTTATATACAATTATAACATTTAGGCTGATATCAATCATATCAAGGTAAATATTGTTCAAATTAACAAGCAATATTGATCTTTCATCATTCTTGGTTTTTAAAAGAGACCAACTTAAAAAAAATAAAAGAATGTTACATGATTTTAATATTTTTTATCAGAATGTAGCCTTTAAAGTAAAAAAAGAAGAAAAAAACAAAGACTAAGCGTGATATTAGGGATTTTTTTAGAATAGCATTTAAATAAATTAAAGCTTATTTGTCAGTAGTTTGACTGACCATGTTTTTCCTGGTCTGTATATTCTCGCTATTTTTGATAACATTTTTTTCTGTAGGTTGCCTAAGTTTGGAAAAAAAATGTACAGAGCAGTAAGTATATCAAGGGTTGTTTCAATAATTTTTCTGGAACGAATGAAACAAACCTTAAAATGTCTCAAAGATACTCGATTCTTTTATTTAATTTAAAAATAGGAAGTATGATAAATTGACATGCTCAAGATTTGCAAGTTTTAATATAATTTCTGTAAATACTGTTCAAATTATTAAATAAGAAATCATAAATTTCATGAGTAATTATTCAGAAATCGTGAGATGCGGTCTGGTCTCACGATTTCTGAATAATTATCAATTAACGGTCACTAATCATTCATGAATAATATGCCAAATGTTGTATATTTTACATAAAAGAATGGTATATAATGTTGATGTTTATTAAAACCCTTTTCTGTCATGTCAAAAAATGTCAAGTAAAATATTTGGTGTGTTTGTGATTATCATTTTATACCAAGGCTCAAATAAATTCAGTTTTTTCAGAAGTCTGATCGATCATGTTCTTTCTAATCTGTATATTCTTGCCGTTTATAATTTATTTATTTGCTTTAAGCTGCCCGAGCAAAAAAATTTATTTAAGAGTAAGTATATCTAGTGTTTTTTCATATTTTTCTGCAGTAGATGAAATAAAAAATATGTCTCAAAGAGGCTGGATTCTTTTCTTTCATTAAAAAAATGTAAGTATGATAAAGTGATATTGCATTTATTAATTTCCTCTAAGTACTGAATGAAATTAAGAAGTAAGAAATAAAACATAAATTTCATGCATAACGGTCAATTGTTGTACATTATACATAAAAGAATGGTATATAATGTCGATATTGTTTATTAAAATCCTTTACTGTAAAAACAAAAACAAATGTCAAGTAAAATATTTGGTGTGTTTGTATCATTTTATACCAAGGCTCAAATAAATTCAGTTTTTTCAGAATTCCGATCGATAATGTTCTTTCTAATCTGTCTATTATTGCTTTTTAATAAGTTATTTATTTGCTTTAAGCCCGAGCAAAAAAATGTATTTAAGAGTAGGTTTTTTCCCTCATTTTCTGCAATGTATGAAATAAAATTTAAAAAATCTGTCAAAGTGGCTGGATTCTTTTATTTCATTTAAAAATATAAAGTATGATAGAGTGATATTGCCTGTATTTAAAAAATTAATTTCCTGTAAGTACCGAATGAAATGAAGAAGTAAGAGATAAAACATAAATGTACATAACAGGTCAATTGTTGTATACTATACATAAAAGAATGATATATAATGTTGGTATTGTTTATTAGAACCATTTGTTGTAAAAAAACCAATGTCAAGTAAAATATTTGGTGTGTTTTGGAGTAGCATTTTACACTCCAAAAGGTCAAATAAATTTAGTTTTTTCAAAAGTTTGATCGACAATATTCTTCCTGGTCTGTCTAGTCTTTCATTCTATATTTGTTTAATATAAGCTGCACAAGAAAAAAAAAAAGAAAACCGAATGGAGGAGTGCGGTACATATATCAAAAAAATGTCTTAAAGAAGCCGGATTCTTTCCTTTAGTTAAAAAGAATAATGTATGATAAATTGATACGCTTAGGATTTGCCTGTTTTAATAGAATTTCTGTTTTAATCTGTACTACTTTATTTGCTTGCTGTAGGCTGGACATGAAAAAAAAAAATATTACTAATAAACTTTGATAGCTTTTACTATATTTTTATTGCATCTACATAAAAATTCTGTAAAATGATATATCGACATAGTTGATTTGAGCAAGTAGAAGGCGAAATAAAAATGTTAAACAATGCAAAATTTCAACTTTCAAACAAAATAAAAAAATATGACTAGTTTACTTGTAAATATATGGTTTTTAGATTTTTTTTACATAATAAGAAATAAAAATGTTAAACAATGCAAAATTTCAACTAAAAAAAATAATAAAATTTAAAAAAAATAAATAAAAAAAATAAAAAAATAAATGAATTAAGAGTAGGTATATCTAGGGTTTTTTTCATATTTTTCTGCAGTAGATGAAATAATTTAAAAAATCTCTCAAAGAGGCTGGATTCTTTTCTTTCATTTAAAAATATAAAGTATGATAAAGTGATATTGCCTGTGTTTAAAAAATTAATTTCCTCTAAGTACTGAATGAAATTAAGAAGTAAGAAATAAAACATAAATTTCATGCATAACAGGTCAATTGTTGTACATTATACATAAAAGAATGTTATATAATGTTGATATTGTTTATTGGAATCCTTTACTGCAAAAAAAACCAATGTCAAGTAAAATATTTGGTGTTTTGGAGTAGCATTTTATATTCCAAAAGGTCAAATAAATTTAGTTTTTTCAAAAGTTTGATCGACAATATCCTTCCTGGTCTGTCTAGTCTTTCATTCTATATTTGTTTAATATAAGCTGCACAAAAAAAAAAAAAAAAAAAAAAATGGAGGAGTGTGGTACATATATCAAAAAAATGTCTCAAAGAAGTCGGATTCTTTCCTTTCGTTAAAAAGAATAATGTATGATAAATTGATACGCTTAGGATTTGCATGTTTTAATAGAATTTCTGTTTTAATCTGTATTACTTTATTTGCTTGCTGTAGGCTGCACATGCAAAAAGATGAGTTTAAGGTTCGGGTTTTTTCAAATTTTTCTGCAGTGATGAAATTAAAAAAATGTCTCAAAGAGGCTAGATTCTTTTCTTTCATTAAAAAACGATAAAGGGATATTGCCTGTATTTAAAACATTAATTTCCTCTAAGTACTGAATGAAATTAAGAAGTAAGAAATAAAACATAAATTTCATGCATAACAGGTCAATTGTTATACATTATACATAAAAGAATGATATATAATGTTGATATTGTTTATTAGAACCATTTGTTGTAAAAAAACCAATGTCAAGTAAAATATTTGGTGTGTTTTGGAGTAGCATTTTACACTCCAAAAGGTCAAATAAATTTAGTTTTTTCAAAAGTTTGATCGACAATATTCTTCCTGGTCTGTCTAGTCTTTCATTCTATATTTGTTTAATATAAGCTGCACAAGAAAAAAAAAAAGAAAACCGAATGGAGGAGTGCGGTACATATATCAAAAAAATGTCTTAAAGAAGCCGGATTCTTTCCTTTAGTTAAAAAGAATAATGTATGATAAATTGATACGCTTAGGATTTGCATGTTTTGATAGAATTTCTGTTTTAATATGTACTACTTTATTTGTTTGCTGTAGGCTGACCATGCAAAAAGATGAGTTTAAGGTTTGGGTTTTTTCATATTTTTCTGCAGTAGATGAAATAAAATTTAAAAAAAAAATGTCTCAAAGAAGCTGGATTCTTTTCTTTCATTAAAAAAATATAAAGTATGATAAAGTGATATTGCCTGTATTTAAAAAATTAATTTCCTGTAAGTACTGAATGAAATTAAGAAGTAAGAGATAAAACAAAAATTTACATAACAGGTCAATTGTTGTATACTATACATAAAAGAATGATATATAATGTTGATATTGTTTATTAGAACCATTTGTTGTAAAAAAACCAAATGTCAACTAAAATGTTTGGTGAGTTTTTGAGAAGTGTTTTATACCAAGGCTCAAATAAATTTAGTTTTTTCAATAGTTTGATCGACAATATTCTTCCTGGTCTGTCTATTCTTGCTCTTTCATACTATATTTGTTTACTATAAGCTGCAAAAGAAAAAAAAAAAATGAATGGAGGGGTACGGTACATATATCAAAAAATGTCTCAAAGAAGCCGGATTCTTTCCTTTCGTTAAAAAGAATAATGTATAGTAAATTATGTAATAAATAATGTATAATAAATGCTAAGGATTTGGATGTTTTAATATAATTTCTGTTTTAATATGTACTACTTTATTTGCTTGATGTAGGCTGCACTTGCAAAAAAATGAGTTTATGGTTCGAGTTTTTTCATATTTTTCTGCAGTAAATGAAATAAAATTTTAAAAAAATGTCTCATAGAAGCTGATTCTTTTCTTTCATTAAAAAAATATAATGTATGATAAAGTGATATTGCCTGTATTTAAAAAATTAATTTCCTGTAAGTACTGAATGAAATTAAGAAGAAATAAAACATAAATTTCATACATAACAGGTCAATTGTTGTTTATTACACATAAAAGAATGATATATAATGTCGATATTGTTTATTGGAATCCTTTAATGTAAAAAAAAACCAATAGCATTTTATACTCCAAAGGGTCAAACAAATTCAGTTTTTTCAAGTTTGATCGACCACGTTCTTCCTGGTCCGTCTATTCTCGCTGTTTAAACTTTGTTTGCTTTAAGCTGCCCAAGCAAAAAAAAATATATTTATGAGTAGGTATATTAGGGTTTTTTTGTATTTTTCTCCAGTAATAAAAAAAAATTGGATTATTTTTTTCCTTTCTACAGGAGGGAAAACAAGGGGCGAGTCATTAGGGACGCTCCTAAAAATAGACGTCTGATTCACAGCCTCTTTTGGCCGAGAGCGAAAAGGCAGCAGAGAACCGGGTCGAATCTTCGTTGGGGCAGCAGGCGGAACGGCAGACGGAACGCGATTCCGGCCGGTCAAGGATCGAAGTGTGGGGGAACCCGTCGGCAAGGCGGGACATCGTGTCCTTTTAAGGACGTGGCCTCCGTCCTCCACCCAAGAGAGGAAAACCGCCTCCGGGTTCATTTTCAACATTTCCAGGAAGTTTTCCAGGCGTCCATCTCGCGACGTAGGAAAAAAAACTTCAAAGAAAATTCGCAATGTAAACAAATATTTTCAATCCTGGGGAATTTTACCTGTTGCGCCACTGGCTCGAGGATGCTCTCGATCGTTTTAGTGTGGAAGACGGGCATTTTGATTTGAATGAGGGCACGGAGAACGGATTGGGCTGGAGCGGGGAAATCCTCGTCGAGTAACACAACGCGGGCTTACGAAGACGTACGTCCTCGGAGAACGAAACCTGACAGTCGACTGACTCAGTGACTCTCACTCGGTCTCGGCAGCCTGAGTTCGATTCGTCTTGCGTCGAGTTTCAACTCGGCTCAATCGATCTCGACGAGGCAAATTCGAATCTAGTCGCTCGATCTTCGTTCATCCGCTACGCACTTCATGTCTTCTGTACTTCGTAAAACTTTTGTAAGTTAACTATTGGCCTTAATCCAGTATGGACTTTTCTTTCAAAAGCTCTGTTATTATTCTACATTTTAGGCAGTTTTTCTCAACGTTTTTCTAGTTAATTTTAGCACTTTATGAGAAGCACTAACAAGGGAACGACCAGGTTGGTGAGTCACAGATTTGGACCAAACTTATTTTAGTGATTGAGTCCTGGTTTCGCGTTTTTTTTTTTGTTTTTTTTTTGTTTGAAAGTTGAAATTTTGCTTTGTTTAACATTTTTATTTCACCTTCTACTTGCCAAATCAACTATTTCGATATATCATTTTACAGAATTTTTATGTAGATGCAATAAAAATATAGTAAAAGCTATCCAAATTTATCAGTAATAAAAAAAAAACTAAAAACCATATATTTACAAGTAAACTAGTCATATTTTTTTTTTAATTAATTTATTTATTTATTTTTTTGAAAGTTGAAATTTTGCATTGTTTAACATTTTTATTTCGCCTTCTACTTGCTCAAATCAACTATTTCGATATATCATTTTACAGAATTTTTATGTAGATGCAATAAAAATATAGTAAAAGCTATCAATGTTTATCAGTAGTAAAAAAATCTAAAAACCATATATTTACAAGTACACTAGTCATATTTTTTAAATACTTTTTTTTGTTGTTTGAAAGTTGAAATTTTGCATTGTTTAACATTTTTATTTTGCCTTCTACTTGCTCAAATCAACTATGTCGATATATCATTTTACAGAATTTTTATGTAGATGCAATAAAAATATAGTAAAAGCTATCAAAGTTTATCAGTAATAAAAAATATATAAAAACCATATATTTACAAGTAAACTTTTTCTTTTTTGAAACTAATATGAAATTTCGACTTAGCACCTCTAGATCACATACAATCTCACATACCACTTATTCACCTTTCCTATATATTTATCCTTGCCAAATCCCCCAAGCGGAGTGGAAACAGCTTAGGTGAGGACTGTGTGGTTAGACAGTCACAAAAAATTTTCGTGGAACTAATATGAAATTTCGTTTCAGCACTTCTACAGACAAAGAGAAAAATGATGTTAAAACTTGCACTATTTGAACTAGGAATGTCTGTCAAACGGTTGTCGAAATTATCAGTCCAAATATTAACTTACGACTGGCTTTTTACGAAACGAACATATACACGATTTTATGTTATCCGTGAAGCCGAGAAAATATATGAGTACGAGGCGTAAATTTGATCGGTCGAGCGGGTTTAACATCGCTAAGTTTTTCTTTATATTTTTAATCTAACTTCCAAGGGGACAACTGAGTTGGTGGGACGCAGATTTGGACCAAACTTTATTGGTGTTTGTACACTCAAAATATCGGACACATATCCGCCACTTATTGTCAATGGGCCCTAGTTTCGCAAAAAAAATTTGAAAGTTGAAATTTTCAGTTTTTTTAAATATTTTTATTTTTCTGTTCTACTTGCTCAAAGCAATATGTGAATATATCATTTTACGGTATTTTTTATGTAGATGCGATAAAAATATAGTAAAAGTTATCAAAGTTTATCAATAAACAAAAAATTTCTAAAAACCTTCAATTATGTTTGAAGTAAACTAAGTCACAAAAAATTTCTCGTGGAAATAATATAAAATTTCGTTTTAGCATCTCTACAGATCGCTAAATATAAATTTTTGTTTGAATTTAAATTGATTGATTTTTGTCCCCTAAAATTTTTCCGTTTCTTAAGAAGTCGTTCTCGAAATATCTAATTGAAAAGGCTATAATTAAAAACCAACTAAAAGGATTTTAACATAAAACATACCATTTGAAAGAAGAGAATTGTAGCTTTATAACAACCCATGTAGCATAAAAATATATAAAAGATTTCTATTTAAAAAAAAATAATAATAATAATAAAATAAGAAGATATTTTTGTTAGAAATTAACCTCGTTTTTTAAATGATATTAATAGGTGGTTTTTAATGTGTGATTTAGTCATAAAATGCACTTGGCAATTGCTTTAAAATGAATTATCAACCACGAAAATTAGTCCATTAGCTTTTGAAAAAAATGATGTTAAAACTTGCACTACTTGCACCAGAAATGTCCGTCAAGCGGTTGTCGAAATTATGTCAAAAAATTAACTTACAACTGGATTTCTTCGATTTCGTTCTCCAAAAACATATACATGATTTAATGTTCATCCGTGAAGCTGAGAAAATATTTGAGTGCGAAGCGAGAATTTGATCGAAAGAAAAAAATCGGTTTTTCCTCTAACAAGGCGCTTGAATAGATTAAAACTTGCACGATGGAACGGTCGGGCGGGTTTAGCATCGCTAAGCGCCGTTTTTCTTTATATTTTTAATCTAAATTTTAAGAGGACGTTGGTGGCAAACTGATTTGGACCAAATTTTTTTTTGGTGATTTTACACTCCAAAATATCGGACAGACATCAACTATGTGAATATATTGTTTTACAGAATTTTTATATAGATTACAGTAGAAATATAGTAAAAGCTATGAAAGTTTATCAATAATCAATAAAATTCTAAAAAATAAATTTTTCAAGTAAACGGCCATAAATATTTTTCGTAAAACTAATATGAAATTTCGTTTTAGTACCTCTAATGACCCCCTAAATATTTTTTTTTTCAATTTAAATTCATCGATTTTTAACCTCTACAATTTTTTCGATTCTTAAGAAGCTCACGGAATATCTGACGGTTATAATTAAAAAACGGCTAAAAGGATTTTAAACACAAACAGACCATTTGAAAGAAGAGAAACGTAGCTTCTTAACTATTTATGTAATCATAAAAATATATAAAATAATTCTATAAAAAATACATAAAATAAGAAGATATTTTTGACAGACATTGATCTCGTTTTTTAAATAGAAATAATGGTTCAATTTTAATGTTTGATACAGTTATAAAATGCACTTGATAATTTCTTTAAAACGAATTATGAACCACGAAAACCAGTCAACTAGCATTTGTGAAAAATGATGATAACTATGAATGCTTGTCAGGCAAAAAGGTCGTGGAAATTATCAGGCAGAAAATTAATTTACGATTGGATTTTTACGAATTTACACTTCAAAAACATATACATGATTTAACGTTTATCCTGAAGCTGAAAAAATATATGAGTGCGAAGCGCGAATATTGTCGATTAAAAAAATCCCAAAGTACAAATTTCTCCTTAAAATATCGGACACGTATCCGCCACTTCTTCTCAATAGGCCCTGGTTTTGCCACTTTTTTGTTTTGAAAGTTGAAATTTTCCTTTTTTTAAGATTTTTATTTCGCCTTCTACTTGCTCAAATCAACTATATGAATATATCATTTTACAGTATTTTTATATAGATTGTAATAGAAATATAGTAAAAACTATCAAAGTTTATCAATTATCAAAACATGTCTAAAAACCAAATATTTTTCAAGTAAACTAGGCCATATATTTTTTGCGTGAAAGTAATATGAAATTTCGTTTTAGCACCTCTAGAGACCTAAATATAAATTTTTGTTTGAATTTAAATTTATCGATTTTTTGACCTCTAAAATTTTTCCTATTTTGAATACGTCCTCGGAACAACTGACAGTTATAATTCAAAAACGGCTAAAAGGATTTTAACGTCAAGCAGACCATTTGAAAGAAGAGGAAGGTAGCTTCTTAACAATTTATGTATCACAAAAATATATAAAAGAATTCTATAAAAAAAATACATAAAATAAGAAGATATTTTTGACATTGATCTCGTTTTTTAAATAGAAATAGTCCGATTTTAATGTTTGATACAGTTATAAAATGCACTTGACCATTTCTTGAAAACGAATTATCAACCATAATCAATCAACTAGCTTTTGTGAAAAATGATGATAGAGGACTAGGAATACTTGTCAGGCAGAAAGTTCGTGGAAATTATCAGCCAGATAATTTGAGACTGGATTTTTACGAATTCACTCTTCAAAATCGCGAATTTGGTTGAATAAAAAAAAACCCTAAGAACAAATTTCTCCTTTAACAAGGCGCTTGAATAGATTAAAAATTGCATGATGGATCGGTCGTGCGGGTTTAACATCGCTAAACGCCGTTTTTCTTTATATTTTAATTCTTGCCAAACAATTTTTTGAAAGTTGAAATTTTCAGTTACTTACTTAAATCAACTATGTGAATATATCGTTTTACAGCATTTTTTGTATAGATTGTAATAGGAATATAGTAAAAGCTATCAAAGTTCATCAATAAAAAAAAATGGGGGGTTGAGATGGGGAGTTGATGTCCGAGTGGATCGAGGTCACGATAGCCCAGGTGGTAGAGCAGCGGCGTATCTAGCCGAAGGTCGTGGGTTCGAATCCCTCTCGTGCCATTAGCTTTTTTTCATCTCAACTAAAAACCTTAATTAATAGTAATGTATTAATTGGTCAAGCGCACCACAAAATTAGTGAATTTAATAAAAAAAAATATATATATAACCATATATTTACAAGTAAACTAGGTCATAATTTTATTTATTTATTTTTTTTTATATTGAAACTAATATGAAATTTCGACTTAGCACTTCTAGATCACATACAATTTCATGCACCACTTATTCCTTTCCTATATATTTATCCTTACCAAATCCCCCAAGCGAAGTGGGAACAGCTTAGGTGAGGGCTTTGTGGTTAGAGAGAAGCCTAGTTTATTTAAACAAACTCCGGTTTAAATGACAGCTTGCTCTCTGTAAAACCTGGGCCCCATTGATGAAACAGGAAGTGGTTCCGATCCACGTGAAATTTAATGTATTCAACTCAGTATGTCGGTCAATCATCTGTTACGGCTGCCAGATACGGGGCTACCAACAATATGAAGAAGTCGAGAAATTCCAAAGATTTTTTATTTGTAAGTTATTTGCTCTTCCTACCCCAAACTACATGATTTATTTAGAAACGTCCACTGACCTTAAAACTTCACTTTTCATTTATTTTCAAAATTTTGAATTCCCCTTACATAAAATTGGCAAAAATAACTGCGACCGAAGTCATCAGGAATAAGATCGCCTGGTATGCCCATTTGAAGTAACCTGTCCCACGTACGAAATCCTTGCTGATTGGCCAGCTCTCTTTTTAGATCTGCTATCTAGATTCAAGGAATGGCATCGGAACGGTTGCTTACTCCGAGCTCAGTCCTCGCTTAACTTTTCCTTATTCAAAGACTTGCCTCACCCCCACACTTTATTTAATCTACAGAGAGAGAACCTTAATTCCCTTAGTCTTTCAAACTTAAGATGGCTACTAAAAACCTGTTGCGAGGCCCTTAACTTGAACTCTGCACTTTGGTTGAGGGGCAAGGAGGGGTTATGTGCCCTTTGCAATTCTCAATCTGTGGAAACTGCATTTTATGGCCGAATGAACAATATTGGGCGAGATAAGGATCTTTTACCCTCTCTAGGAGCTCTCTGTTAAATCTGTTGGATGGCCCAGATCCACGGGCGCTCATGCAGTATGTCCACCACGCCTGGAAATATAGATTAGACCTAATTTTGGAATTCAATTTCTGACCCCTCCAATTCATTCACTCAATTTCCTTTATATAATATATGTCTTTATTATATCCGACTTTTTGTCCCTTTACCATTAAGACTTTTCCCTAGGTTTGTTTTCTATTAGAAGTAGTTTTACTATTATGTTTAATCTTTTTTGATGGTGTACTAGCATGTAGTGAATAATGTTATAACCTCACTTTAATTCTTATTATGTTTTCGTTTATTCTTTTTCTCTTGACAACGATCATGCATTGCTAATAATGTGTGGTGATTAGATCTCAATAAAGATCGAAACGTTGGCACGATAAAGAAAATGTTTTTCTGAAACCTACATCACACCAGACCGCATCTAACGATTTCTAAATAAATTGCTAATAATCATTGTTATGTACTCTGTGGGGTTGACTACATCCCTAGCTATTCATTGGAATTCACATGATCCCAAATATTAAACCAAAAGGAAACAGAGGCTGTAGAGCCTCAAAATAAACCAAGCAGTGAAGAGAAAGTCATCTGTTGAAAAGCGTTCCCCCAGCTGTCACAATTGAGGTTTCAAAGAGGATAGAGCAGCACACTCCTGGAAGAGATTGGAATGATCTCACAGGATAAAGTTGCTCAAATTGCAAGTTAAAGAGATTTCGGAGGACAATGGCCAAAAAAAGACTCCTTAAATTTAGAAGGAAATGCTACACGTGGCTTTGAAAAATTCCTGCATATCCTCAGCAAAAGCCTGCCTGCAAAGAGAAGGCGAGAAATGGAGACGACCAATGAGCAGGTGCAAAAAGAGAAGACCAAGTTGGCAGAATCCTTTGGTAAAGGACCCTATGGTCAACCTTCATGGAGGCTTTCAAAAAAGGAAGAAGGCTGGGTATCATCCCTCTAGACCAGGGGTCAGCAACCTTTTTCGGATGGCAGGCCATTTTCAAAATAAATTTTTTTATGCGGGCCACACATTCAAATGTAACTTAAATAGTGCTTTTATATCAGATACGAGTATAAATATTATTATGGGGAGTGGGGATTAAACTTGCGTAGTAAAATAGGCCCACTATGCTTCTGTTAGCGCGCATTTTTGTCACCGGCCACATTTCGGCTCGCTCACACTTTAAGTTTGTTGATTTTTCCTAAAATTATATTGGGCTTTGGCAGGACGCGCAAAAAGTTGCAAAGGGCCGCAGGTTGCCGACCCCTGCTCTAGACTATCCCCAATCACTATTGACAGTGTGCAACTACATTCCATCAAGAAGAATCAAAAGGAAGATAATGCAGGTTGAAGAAAGCATAAAACTAGCCTTTAATGGGCTAACATAAAAATCATGCTTGTCTGTTATCAAACTGCTGTCTTGGTTGGCCACACCACAAACAAAATGGTAGCACTGAATATTCATTTGTATAGTGACACTAATTAACTTAACTTACCAGTTTTACTAAGATAAAAACAGTAAAAGAATCCAGAGATGATAGAAATAGAGAATTTAAAAAAATAGGAAATCCAAAACAAGTGAAAAAACTGCTGATTTTTAATTTCAAGTGAAGCTTGTTGCACTTGAAATACATAACATTTCTCACCATGTGTATGAAGCATAATCAACCTTTGAACTGCATTAATTTATTAACTTACATTCACTAATTTCGTGTTCCGCTTGACCAATTAATGTACTACAATTAATTAAGGTTTTTAGTTGAGATAAAAAAGTCAATGGCACGAGCGGGATTCGAACCCACGATCTTCGGCTTGATACGCCGCTGCTCTACCACTTGAGCTATCGTGACCTCGATCCACTCGGACACCAACTGTACACAACATTTGAAAAATGGCAAAAAGGAGGGAAAATTCAAAAGGTGGGGTTGAGATGGGAAGTTAGTGTCCAAGTGGATTGAGGTCACAATAGCTCAAGTGGTATCGTGGATTCGAAACCCGCTCATGCCATTGACTTTTTTATCTCAACAAAAACCTTAATTAATTGTAGTTATTAACTTACATTTAAGCTCATGCTGAACTGGCACTAGGTTTCTTATTGATCTGCCTACACTTGCTGGTTTGTCAAACCTGCAAGTGAAGAATGACCCAATAAGTGACCCAGGGTTCAGCATAAATTCACCAACTCACCAGTATTAAATTTGTTTTATTTGTGCATATTTTGTAGCTAAATACTAATTTACAATAAAACCCAAGCACTACATTCCATCAAGAAGAATCTAAAAGGAAGATGGAGCAGGTTGAAGAAACCCTAAAACTAGCCTTTAATGAGCTAATATAAAAATCATGTTTGTCTGTTGTCAAACTGCTGTGAATGAAAAAAAAAATGGCAGCGCTGAATATTCATTTGTATAGAGAGACTAGTTAACTTAATTTACCAGTTTTACTAAGTTAAAAAAAGTAAAATAATCCAGAGGTGATAGAAATAGAGAATAAAAATTAGAAAAAAAATAAGAAAACCAAAATAAGTGAAAAACTGATGATGTTTAATTCTAAAGTGAAACTTGTTGTACTTGAAATACATATTACATTTCTCACAATGTGTATGAAAGCATGATCAACCTTTAAACTGTATAAATTGTTTAATGTTAAAACATAAGTTGTTTTAAGCCCATGCTGAACTGGCACTAGGTTTCTTATTGATCTGCCTACACTCGCTGGTTTGTCAAACCTGCAAGTGAAGAATGACCCAATAAGTGACCCAGTGCTTGTTCAGCATAAGTTCACCAACTCAATTATTAAACTAATTTTATTTGTGCATATTTAGTAGCTAAATATTAATTTACAATAAAACCCAAGCACTAGTCAGTGCTAAGCCAATCTCCAATTTGATTAACGATATTGACCCGAGCTTTAGTCAATTGAGGAGGATCCTTTGGTGATGGTGGGTACATGTTAGCACAGTGAGCAGTACCTAAAATATTAAAGTTATTTTGTACTTTCTTTAACAAAATCAAAATGTATAATATGAAATCAAATATAAACCATTTATGTAAATTGCTCGTATTTCAGGTTTGTTTGAGACGGTGATTCCAAGCACATGCCAAGGATCAATGCTGCCATGAACAAATAAAACTCTCGTTGCTTTTAAATGAACGTCACCGTACATAATGTTCGTTCTCATTATTCCATCGTTTAAAACCTGTTCGTTAATTCTAAAATACAGTTTAAAATATACTATTATGTACCACAATTTATTATTTCTTATTGACTTACTCTGGACCAAACATATCTTGGCACCGTTTTGTGAAATATGACAATGGTATGTTAGAACCAAAAAGTTCATCAGGGCTAGTAGAAGTTTGAAAGAAACCGAATTCTGTACACATTTGATAAATCCACTGACGATCTATGTTTAATGAAAAATAAACAGTTGGTGAATTCACTTAATTGCTTTAAGGCAATTTAAGATTTCACCTGCTTTGCTGTGGTCCCAGACTGTATTTCTGAGTTCCTCTATTTGCTGGGAATATGTAAAATTTAAACATTCACTTTTAGTCGCTGCAAGCAGCATTTTGTTAACAGCTGCATATCTTGAAAATAAATAAATTAATAAATTAAAACTATAATTACTCGAATGAATCGATTATAACTTGTCCTTAAATATTTACCTGTCTAATGGTTCGCCTAGGCCCGGGTCGACCATTTTGTTGCAAAGATCGTTAATAGTTATTTCAGACATGGGGCTTTTTGGTATTCTGTTATCTTCATTGTAAACAACAACAAGACCAAAATTTCTTGAAAGTGTGTCAGCTAACGAGGACACATCTAATCCATTGCTCACATTGAGATCAGAGCAAAGTCTAAAAAATGAAAACACATTATTAATTTAATGTTGTTTTAATAAATAATCATATTATTTTAATTTATTACAATTAATTAAGGTTTTTTAGTTGAGATAAAAAAGTCAATGGCACGAGCAGGATTCGAACCCACGATCTTCGGCTAGATACGCCGCTGCTCTACCACTTGAGCTATCGTGACTTCGATCCAGTCGGACACCAACTTCCCAACTCAACCGCACCCTTTGAATTTTCCCTCTTTTTTGCCATTTTTCAAATGTCGTGTAATCGGGTTGGATTCTCGAAGACAAATGAAATGGCCACGGGAGCTTTAGTGAAGTATACTTCATTTTTAATCATTAAATTCACTAATTTCGTGGTCCGCTTGACCAATTAACATATTACAATTAATTAAGGTTTTTTAGTTGAGATAAAAAAAGTCAATGGTTCGAGTGGGATTTGAACCCACGATCTTCGGCTTGATTTGCCACTGCTCTACCACTTGAGCTGTCATGACCTCGATCCACTCGGACACCAACTTCCCATCTCAACTGCACCCTTTTTCCTCCTTTTTGCCAAAATTCAAAAGATGGGGTTGAGAAGGGAAGTTGGTGTCCGAGTGGATCAAGGTCACGATAGCTCAAGTGGTAGAGCAGTGGCGTATCAAGCCAAAGATCGTGGGTTCGAATCCCGCTCGTGCCATTGACTTTTTATCTCAACTAAAAAACCTTAATCAATTGTAATATGTTAATTGGTCAAGCGGACCACGAAATTAGTGAATTTAATTATTTCAATTGTTAGCATATCATACATACTTAAATTGTTTTGTTAATGTTTTTGCACCGGACGGATCTCTGACTAACTTATCAAAATGCTTAACAGCCCGATGGACAGAAGGTGCACAATCATCGTTGAATGTAGATAATGAGACTGAAACAGACTCATAGTACTCTAAAATTAAAAATACATGGTTACTTTTTTTACTCTTTGAATGCCAAGGATGTACATGTGCATCCAAGTCATTTACCGTCTACGTCCATGGGCAAACTTGTACCTCAATTTGCTCTAGCTTTGCCTGGTTGGCCATAGATTGTAATCTACACACTTTGGTCATTAGCTGGTGTTTTCCTGTACAGTATGCTGATTTTGGTTTTTAAACACAACTTGCAGACATTACAGTCATCATAGTTTTAAAAAAAGCAGTGTACTGTTCGGATGTACATGTACAGCAATGACACTCGAAATAAGTTTTATTTTATATCAAGTTTTAAAGCTTATAGATTCTCTCTCCTCTATCATTCTCTCACTCTCTCTCCTCCTCTTGATTGGCTACCTTTTAAATCTGCTTTTGCGAGAAGTGGACTACTTGTAGAAATAGCAGCATGTACCAAATGAGGATATTTGTATCGAAGCCAGGCAGCCAAGGACCCGGGGTAGCTTCCACCGAACGCGATCCATTTATTCCTCTCCGTCAATCCGTATTTCTTATTCATCCCTTTAATGAAGTTAGCCAGATCAGCAAGTGCTTGCTCACTGCTCAAATACCTAAGATTTTGAGTGCTCATATCTCTACGGAGGAAAAAAAGTATTCATCAAATGTGTGTCAAAATATTCATCCATAAAAATTATCCAAAATAATTAATTATTTATTTAAATACAAATTCATGTTTTTATATATAATGATAATATGTATTTTTAATAATGAAAAACAAGAATTTTTTAAAAAATGAATGTATATTAGACATACGGTGTGGGTTGTGATTTTCCATAATATCTATGTTCTAGTTGGAAACATAATGCTTTATGTTTTTGAGCGTAGTCGATCCAAGCACCTTTCACCATCCATTCTGCTAAAGCTTCCCATTCGCCTTCAATCAGTAGAAAAACAGGGGCGTTCTGCTTGGCTATGATGAATGAATCATTCATTCGGTATCTCTTAAAAATGACAGAGTTTATCACAGGTTGGTTGAAGTTCTTACAAAGACCGAACTGTCGTATACCTGATTCCAGGTGTGCATGTTCGTCGGGTCAAAGTGGTCCAGCTTTTGTTCAAACCACATGTCTGGAGGGAGACGATGATGTTTAACATGAGGCGGCAATGGCTTCATCGAATTCCTTCTAAGAGCAGAGCAGTGTACAATGCACACTGTTACTATTAAGGAAAGAATACTTTTCTTGATCATTTTGCCTTGAAAAAAAGTTTTTGTTTTTTTATTAATCTCAAGGATAAAAAAAGGTTGTTGGATTAGTTAGGAGTAGTCAAGAATGAGATTGTTCAGAAAAACACCTTTTTCATTTTTTTGCTGGCGTTTCGACCTTTATTTGGGCCATCTTCAGAGCCTGGGTGAATAATCAATACATATGTTGATTGGAAAAATACAGTACAGATGTAAATATAAACTTTTAAAGAAAGTATTTCATATTGTAATTCACCACAAAAAATTGGCCACCCTTGTTAGTTTTTTGTTTTTTTAGTAAATACTTGCAATCATTATAATTTTTATTTTTTGGTATTTCTGGATATTTTTAAAGAAAAATATAAGATATAGCTAAATAAAAAAAATTAAAAAATTAAACTGAGTAAAACAATTTTACCAAAAATGTAGTTATGAAAACAATGAAGAAAATATTCAGTTATGTACATAGTAAATTCACTAGTTTCGTGGTCTGCTTGACCATTTAATATATTTCAATTGATTAAGGTTTTAAGTTGAGATAAAAAAGTCAGTGTCACGAGTGGGATTCGAACCCACGACCTTCGGTTTGATATACCGCTGCTCTACCACTTGAGCTATCGTGACTTCTGTACATAGTATTTCTTTCTTTTGCATTTATCACCACTTGCATTCAATGCGGCATTTTATTCTTAATTCCTCCAAATCCTCTGGCATCACTGGGCAACATTTTACTCTCTTTGACAACTCGTCCTAATGGTGTTTGATATCGTTTCAGTCCAATACATGCTGGCCACTCCATGAATTGAAGCCTGTTACAATTAGTCACCAGCTTTGTGTAAAAATAAAACCTTTGCCAGTTAGTGGCATATAAAGAATAACTTCTCATAAAACATTTTTAATGTATCACACAGCTCTTAGGGAACCCTTGATGAAGTTTGTGCGTTACTTCCATAGAAATGCCAGCCCAAACCAAAATAGCTTTTCCAAAGTGAAAATGTTGCGGGGATACATCGCTCTCCTGTCCTTCTCCAAACCCTGTCTCAGCCGACAGAATGCATCAAACAAAACTTGACCCATCCAAAAACAAAATTTTAGTCCAATTTTCCTCAGACGAATTGATGTGATTTCTTGCGAAAATGCACTGTCTTGGGTCATAGTAGATGACCTTCTGGCACTTAATTCAGCTTTTGAAATTCCTTGTCTTACAGGGCTGACATTAACATTTCTAACTTGTTGAAGTTGTTGCTTGATCTCAACAGCGGTGGAATCTCGATTACGGATTACATTTGAAACAAAAAACAATCATCTCTCTGAGGGCATGATGGCAACCTGATCCATGCCATACTGAGTAACCTCCAGTATCTTGGTAACGAAGGAAGACCCTTTGGAAAATTGTTCTGGGAATGTTAAGCAAGTTGGCCACATATGCTTTGCTTCTTCCATCTTCCAACACCCCTGTTTAGGTCTTTTTGGATCTTGAGAGTGGCCGAGTGAAGATCGGAAGGATGAAAGGATATGTATATTTGGGAGTCATCGGCATATAGGTGATAGTTACAGGACTGGATGGAGTCGGGCAGATCATTGATATAAATGGAAAAAAGGATGGATTGAAAAAAGGATTGATATAAATGGAAAAAAAAGAACTCACCCAAAGAGCACTAAACCTGGTAGAACAATGGTGTTTAAAACGGGGACTTAAAGTAAACCCTTCAAAAACTACCTTAATTGCTTTCACCAAGAAAAGGAATATAAAAATACAAGGATTACACTTCTATAACGAAATGCTGTTATTAAAAAATGAGGTTAAATATCTAGGAATAATCTTTGATAAGAAATTAACCTGGAATCCTCACCTGCAACATACTATAGCAAAAGGTAAAATATCGCTAATGACCACAAGAAGGACCTTAGGCAAATCTTGGGGACTAAAACCGAAAATGGCCTATTGGCTATGCTCGGCAGTAGTAAGACCCAGAATAACCTATGGATCACTAATCTGGTGGAACAAAGCTCAACAAAAAGTAGCTACCCAAACATTAGGCAGCATACAAAGACTAGAAAACCTATGTATCACAGGGGCAATGAGAACAACCCCTACAAACGCATTAAAAACTTTGCTAAACCTACCTCTACTGGAAAGGAAATATTCATACAAGGAGAGGCTAGGAAAAGCTCACTTAAGCTCCAGAAACAATTAATTGGAAAGGAACTAAACAATTCGGCAACAACCATAATCAACAAAATCAGACACCCATTATTAGAAATAGGGACTGATTATATGATCCCGGAAACAATCTTCACAACTTCCTATAAAGTCTAAATGGACTATAAAGGACAGGAAGAACACAGGAGAGCATCAGATACAATGATATGGTACACAGATGGCTCCAAAACAAACAAAGGAACCAGATCAGGCGTTTTCTGTACAAGCCCAAAACATGAGCAATCAAACTCATTAGGGAAGTACGCTTTGGTCTTTCAAGCGGAAATACATGCCATCAATGCTTTTGCTCTGGAAAATCTTAAAAGAGGTTACACTGACAAAAAAATCCTCATAAGATCAGATAGCCAAGCAGCTATGAAAGCATTAGCTTGTAAAAGAATCACATCAAAATTAGTCAGTGCATGCATCCAAAATCTCCAAAACCGGGGAAACACAACAACCTGTTGATATCTTGGGTGCCAGGGCACAGGGGAATTTTGGGTAGTGAGAAAGCAGACGGTCTGGCCAGAGGAGGATCTGCAAGACCATACATAGGCCGCGAACCTATTCTTGGGATAACAAAAACAAATATAGAATCCTCCATCGCAGAATGGATCCAAGCAAAACAAAAGGAGAAGCGGATAAAATCTAGCGGTGCTAGACATAGTAAACTTATGATGAAACGACCCTTACCGAGACTGGCAAAAACACTGCTGCAATTAATTGGAGAGGGCCAAATTCAGAGGAGTGGTAGGACTACTAACCGGTCACTGGTATCTGAGAAAACATCTACACAACATGGGTATATACCGCGATGATCCCATTTGCAGATTATGTAATGAGGAGGAGAAAACTCATATCATCTTTGAAGGCGAAGCAACAGCTCAATGGAGGTTTAACCTAACATACGAAAAGACTTAGGGAATCAAATTGCAGAAGCAACAGTCAATGACCTGATACTTCTAAAAAGGATTGAGTCTATTGACTGAAATAAGGAACTAGGAAGGTACAATAAGCCAGAAGGCTGCAGTGCCTGGGGAGCACAAACCCTACTTCCTAGTATCCTTTTCCTTACCACACCATACCATACCATATTCCACCTTCCAACAATGCTATGATTAATTCACTACTTTCGTGGTCCGCTTGACCAATTAATACATGACAATTAATTAAGGTTTTTAGTTGAGATGAAAAAAACTCAGGTGGGGTTGAGATGGGGAGTTGATGTCCGAGTGGATTGAGGTCACGATAGCTCAGGTGGTAGAGCAGCGGCATAACTAGCCGAAGGTCGTGGGTTCGAATCCCTCTCGTGCCATTAACTTTTTTTCATCTCAACTAAAAACCTTAATTAATTGTAATGCTATGATTCTAGCCCTGAATCTATATTACTTAAAACTATCGCTCAAACAAATTTGAAACTTAAAAATCCAACCACTAAAATGTTAGAAAGACAGAAAGAAGAAATTGACTATTCAAAAATTTATTTACAAAATCCAATTATAAACACAAGTGGGATATTTTATCTGGCTTTTATTTACCTCTAATCCTTTAAAACAATCAAGTATTGTTGTAAGATAATTGACGGAGTATTGTATAAGATATAATTAAAAACATTAAGGCTGGCCACTTTTGCGCCTCTCAGTGTATTTATAAATTTATAATAAAATACCTGATGAAGAGTTATGTTAAAACTTGGTCATGTCAAATAATAATTAAAATAAAGCTATAAATATCATTTGTCTTCAAAGCCCTGCTCTCTATGATAGAACACTTAAACAGGACTTCATTGAACTTTATTATAATAAAATGTATCTACCTACCTAATATTTTTCCCTGTTGAAAATCCCGTTACCTTTTGCCTTACTTATGTGGATAACATCCTTTTGTACCCTGTAGCGTTTTTGTTAATGAGTACTGTTAAGATACTATTGTATTATTACAATATCATTTCCAAACTATTATATGTACATTAACTTTGCGAGATAACATACTCAAAGAAAAAAAAACCCATGACATTTATATTTTGGTGCTTATTTCAAACTATATGTATTTATATGAATTACATCATACGGGATCGAAAATTCATGAATTTTATAAATGTTATTTAATTGTGATTGTTAGTTTTTTTAATTAATTTAATTTCATGTACAATTTTTCATGTATCATATACAACCAGCAGATTGGATTTCAATTTATAATGGTGACATTTTGGGCGTTATAGAGAAAGTTACCCATTGACAGCTGCTCAGATTAATAAAATAATATTTAAGACCATTTAAGAGATCTCTTATCCATATTTTTTGTGTGGTAATTATGGGGAATCAATCAATCATATTTGTATGTTAGTGTGATTTTGTAATTACTATGAAACGTCTGTCATTTGTTTATGGATGAAAAAAACAATTGGCATGTGAAAATATTTGTGAACTGTGTTATCGTTTTCATAAAAAGGGAAGAAACAATCAGTCTTAAAATTTTTGATTTGTAATCCATGAATATTTGATATTAATTGGAATATTTGACCGATCTGAGCTTGGCACCCGTACATCCAAATAGGTTTGAGTCTTCAAAAGATATGATTTTAATGATAATTTTGATTGTTGGTTGAGTAGGCAATAAAGCATTTTAAATCGTTTGTTGAGTATCCGTTTTTTTAACTGTGTGGATTCCAAGTTGTTTTGTCGGATTGAGAAACAGGTTCATTGTCTAAGTATCATAAGGTGATATGTTGTGACTTTGACGGGTTATTTTCCAAAGATTGCTCCATTTTCAATTGTTGATTTGTGGTTGTGTAACACAAGTGAAGCTTGTGTAGAAAAGAGATGATTTGTTAATATAGTGGTGTCATCTGCGTACATGGCGTCAAGTGCATTCTCATTTGTGGACATGTCAGAAGTAAAAATTGTGCACAACAGCGGAGCGAGTATCGACCCTTGTGGCTCACCAGCAAGCACTTCTTTCATCTCAGATGGCTTACTGCGAAAAATCTCTCTTTAAAGTATGTATAATCATATAATAGGCCTGGGATAAAAATAATTTTAATTTGGATAAATCCCTCGTTATTACTATGTCGAAAGTCTGAGAAACATCTATAGATTTTTAGTTAAATTTTAATATATTATTAAATGATTTTCTGGTAAAATATAAACGCAACTTTCTAGAAATGGTTACATTAACAGAGACACACACAGCATTAATTACACAACTATTAAATTTTATTAATTCTCTATTTTCATGGTCCGCTTGACCAATTAATACATGACAATTATTTAAGGTTTTTAGTTGAGATGAAAAAAACTCAGGTGGGGTTGAGATGGGGAGTTGATGTCCGAGTGGATCGAGGTCACGATAGCTCAGGTGGTAGAGCAGCGGCGTATCTAGCCGAAGGTCGTGGGTTCGAATCCCTCTTGTGCCATTAACTTTTTTTCATCACAACTAAAAACCTTAAATAATTGTTATGAAATTTTATTTTTATATTTTCCTTTTCTTTGTTATTGTCTTTAACAATTAACTTCCTTTTCAAAATTGAATAACCCCGAATCACAAATCCAATCCAGAAAATCCCCATTCTTGATTAACTTTGCGTTAAATAAAACCGCCGATGAACAAAGAAAATTTTCCAGATTTATCCCCCACTCTGTTACAAACAAATAAAAACAGCAGAATACAAATTCACGTTTCACAACAATTTCACACAACATCAACATGACACCACAATAATAGCACCACACTTTATTTGAGAATGAAATACTTGGTTCATAATTTACATTTACGTCTGTATTGTAATTTTTCCAATCAACATACGTAATTCACTCAGACCCTGAAGATGACCCGAATAAAGGTTGAAACGAGGCAAAAAAAAAAAAAAAAAAAAAAGATCTTTTTCTGAACTACCTCATTCTTGACTGCTCCTCACTAAACCAACGAATTATTTGAACCAAACATTTAGTGCTCAGATAAAGTGTGTGCTAGAGTGGTGTATGAAATTGTGAAACGTAAATTTGTATTCTGCTGTTTTATATGATTTGTTACATGTTGGGAGATGCGGTAAATCTGGTAAATATTCTTTGATCATAGGCGGTTTTATTCAGTACAAAGGAAGTCTATAACACTGATAGCTCAGTCATATATCACTGTACTTCCCGGTGTAACGGATTCCATCCATTCATTTAATTATTTCTGAATAATTATCGATTAACGGTCACTAATCACCACCCATTTATTTAAATTATAATCATCTATTATCACTTCCTTATTTTCAGCGATTTCATATTTAGTTAGATGGGCCGTTCCCGGAGGTACTGCAATACCACATAGAGATAAAAGTCATTAAAAGTGTTTAAAATTATACAAATATCTTATATGTATTTGTATAATTTAAATAATGTTTGTTATATCTCAGGTACTGAAGAAGATCATGTAAAAACAAAAGATCGAACGTGGCACGATGAAGAAAATGTTTTTATAAACGTGTTTCTTGTTTTTGCTAATCACTACGTACTGTATGATCTGAATAGTTTGTCTTGCACATTTCTGAAGCGCATTGCGATATGTACTTTTTATTAAATTGTGAATTGTTTTAATTGTTATTAATTCAATATTTATCTGAGTGATTTTATATAACCATAGCTGGTAAGAAAATTCAAAAACACCCGCCATATGGCGGCTTCTTGGCCAATCTCAGGTTACATGGAAGAGCACTCTGGTGGAGAATCTACACGCTCTTCAAAACATAAGTATAATACATTAAAAGACGTCTTTATCTCATTAAGAAAGCAATTTCTTAATATATTTTTTATTATCTGAGTATTCTGTGAGGCAAAGGATCCGGGGAGTTGACAACAGGAGATAAACAATCGCGAGAATAGTGTCAGTGAGTTGAGAAATTGTTGGACATCCCGTCCATGGCTAGAAACGCTGTCGGTATACAGTTAGAGTGCCTGGAAACAGAATCATACTTACCTGGCGTCGGGGTTACCGTGATCACAAAGGCGGTTCCCCCAGGGCGAGGCCTTCCCATTGCACTTCGGCTTGGCTGACCTCTGCGAATATCCCAAATGCGGATATCTCGGGCGCGTAATTTTTGGTAGTCGGGACTGCGTACGCGCTATCCCGGTTCTAATTCTAAAAAATAATATCGTATATATCTCGTCTCATACCGTCCATTATAGTTTATAAATTAATTGTAAGATGTTTGATTAATGGGGCCACAAAATTTAATGAATTTAAAGTTTTGTTAGTAAAACAAAAACAATTTTTATAATGAATAATAGTAGTACTAGATCTGGTGTGATGGAGGCTTAGTATAGAACATAGTTTAGAAAAACATTTTCCTTATCGTGCCAACGTTCGAAATTCTTATCGAGATCATCAGGGCCTGGGATTTATAACATTGTTTAAATTATACAAATATATGTACGGTGTGAAAAAAAATTGAATTTATACAATGCTAGAAATTTTGGATTCAATATGTATTTGTTTTCTGGGTAGATGTGTCATGGGCGATAAAAAAAACTGTTTTTCTAAAACCTACGTCTCACCACATCGCACCTCACGATCTCCCAATTATCATTAAATGACGGTCACTAAACACCACACGTTTCGATCTTTGTTGATATGGTTTAAATTTACAAATGCATATACGATATATATAATTTTAAACAATGTTTATAAAACTAGATGATCTCAATAAAGATCAAAAGTTGTCATGATAAAGAAAATGTTTTTCCTTAAACCTACATCACACCAGACTGCATCTTTAGATCTCTAATTTTTTTGGGGGTGGGGTTTACGGTATAAGAGAGTGAGCTTTAATTCAATTCATTAATACATTCTAAATGAAATTTAAAAAATAAATACAAATATAAAAATAAAATGCTGGAGTAAATTAATTACTTACTTTTTATTATTAATTACTTACTTTTGTCCAATACCAATTGTATTGTTTTGTGAATTGTTCTCCATTTATTGAGTACCTAATTTAAAAAACAAAAAACTGTTATTGTAGCTCATCGATACAATACATATACAAATTGTACGTGCAACTAATTAAATGTGATATCCCAAAAAAATGAGAAGACTGCTACTAGGAATCCTTAATTGTGTATTGCAAGCAGTAATTTAAGATCAAAGAAAATTGACGAAAGTAAAATCCAACATCTTAGCTTAAAAAATTTGCTCTTTCTTCGATTGTGGAAGTAGTAAAAAATTTTTTTTTGGAAGTGTGGTATCCGAAAGAAAACCTAAAAAGGCTTCATCAATTACGTTTTGTTCCGAAAGAGAATTTTACTAAAAAATTACTTGATTCAGTGTAATTTTTTCAGTTACACGTTCTTTCTAAGTGTTTTATTCATATTTAGTTAGATGGGCCGTTCCCGGAGGTACTGCAATACCGGGTCAACCCGCGACAGAGGTGGAGCAAGCCCCTAGCACTCCGTCATTTTCCAAAAATCAGTTTAATCTACTGGACTCCCTATGGAAGTCGTACCAGAGATTAAGCTGATAAGAACAGATACTACACTTTGATCTTAGCCAAAAGGCCGAGAAGCGATACCGACCAACGGTACCGCAATCACTTTCTATCCCGCACCGACCGTCCGACTCGTCGGGAAGTTGATCAAGACAGACATAAAACAATCGCTGCCTGTCCAAAAACAAAAATCGCCTTACACCTCAATTCAGCCTGTACTGCATTTCCAACTAAAAAGAATTTCTGTTGAAGTTCTCATCAATTTATGGCTTCCTGCAAACCTGAAAGTACGTTTTATAAAGTGATACATGAAATAGGTTCATCTAAATGGCCGCTAGAGCGTTGAGTCGTGCTCATTTCTACAAATTTCCTGTTAGCTACAAGGAAATACAAAACTTCATTTCAATTAAATAGTTAAAAAGCTGCTTTAATTCATATTTCAATACATAAATGCGTAAAAATAAATATTTCAGGAATAAGTATGGATTATGCTGGATAACTAAAACGGTATCCAGCAAAGAGTCTGTACCCGCAGACCGCTTATCAACTTTATTCATGATCTAAAAGGATGGATTTTTTTCTAAACAACACACTACCTTATTATTGAACGCTCCTCACGAATCCAACAAAATAGTAATTTATTAGCGTGAATGGTAGGATTATCCCCAATTACCCTGAGAAATATCGAATACAGCGGGGTAGTGTGAATGCTATCCAGACTATCATGTTTTTAACTTGTTTCTGTGTTTGTTATTTTATCCACAATGGAAGAGGCTCTGAGGTACAAAGAGGATAGGACAAAGTGAAGAGAGAGTTGGTACCGTTATACCATAAAATATCGAAACTCTGATGGAGAAACAGAAAAAAATTAGTAATAATAATACAAAATGGCAAAAAGGTGGGAAAATTCAAAAGGTGGGGGTTGAGGTGGGAAGTTGGTGTCAGAGTGGATCGAAGTCACGATAGCTCAAGTGGTAGAGCAGCGGCGTATTTAGCCGAAGGTCGTGGGTTCGAATCCCGCTTGTGACACTTGCTTTTTTATCTCAACCAAAACCTTAATTAATTGAAAAGAAATATTAATACATCCAAGAAAGATGAGAAAAGATGTAAGCCAAGGAAGAGAGGGGGGCTGGCGATAATCAATAAGTTTACCGGACGTAAACCTTAAAAAACTTCTTAACAATGCTCAGTGCGTTAGCGGCCTCGTCTGACAACAATAGTACAAAAAAATTTCCGTACAGTCTCATCAGTGAGTCCTCTTCCACGGAAATCCTTACTAAAAAGCAAAACAATTTTTATTCGTTATGAAAAAAAAAGACCAGAGTGATTTTGCATGCATCCTTAGTGGTTTTCATTCGTTACAATGCTCAGTGCGTAAGCTGCCTCGCCTGACTACAAGGCAGTAGGCACTACAGAAAAATTTCCATACAGGCTCATCACTGAGTCCTCTTCCACGGAAATCTTTAAACAGACCAGAGTGATTTTACGCGCATTTTTAGTGGTTTCCATTCGTTGCTATGCTCAATGCGTTAGCGACTTCGTCTGACAAGACACAACAAAAAAATTTACGTACAGCACTACAGACTCCATCAGTGAGGCCGCTTTTACGCAAACCTTTTTTTATTCACTAGAAAATTACACCAGAGTGATTCTACACGAAACCTTAGTGCTTTACATTAGATACTATGTGTGGTGATTAGTGACCGTTAATCGATAATTATTCAGAAATTGTTAGATGCGGTCTGGTGTGATGTAGGTTTCAGAAAAAACATTTTCTCTATCTTGCCAACGTTTCGATCTTTATTGAGATCATCTTCAGCGCCTGGGATTTACAAAGATTTTTTACATTTAACAAATACATTTAGGATGTGGAAAAGTGAATTTTATACACTGCAAAATATATTTTTTATATGCAATCAATGTATTTCTACTCACTCAGTGTTTCTCTTCTGTGTAATTGTGCCATTCTTGCGTGTTTGGAGTGCCAGTGAGATTTTGCTGTTTTATGTTTATGTACGTTGAATTTTGAAGGGGCGGGGAAGGAAATCGGTATAGAAAAGACATTTTTGTATAACCCGTCGGCTTCTTTGAGGTGATATATATAAACATAAATCAGCAAAATCTCACTGGCATTCTCACACAACACGCAAGAATGGCACAATTAGACAGAAGACAAACACTTTGAGTGAGTAGAAATACTTTGAATATAAAAAAAATATATTTTACAGTGTATAATTTCATTTTTCCACATCCTAAATGTATTTGTTAAATGTAAACAATGTCTGTAAATCCTGAAGATGGCTTCGAAGATCGTAACATTAGCACGATAAAGAAAATGTTTTTCTGAATCATACATTCACACCAGGACCGCATCTAACTCACGATTTCTGAATAGTTTATGCACACTGCGTTAGCGGCCTCGTCTGACGACAAGACACTACAAAAAATTTCATTACAGACTCATCAGTGAGTCCCCCTCCACGGAAATCTTTAGTAAAAGGCGAAAGATTTATTCGTTATGAAGGGAGACCAGAGTGACGACCAAGACTCGCCCGTTTCCGTGTATAGCTCTAGCCCCGCTTTCCACTGAACGGGAAGAATCCGGAGAAATCCTCCGGGCACACTCAAACCGACAATACGTACCTTTTTTACAAGCAACCCGCCTTTTCACTCTTTTCAGTTATAAACATTAAAAATAATTTCAACCTCATTGAATTTATGTATTTTTAAGTTTAATTGGTTTTATACTACTACGACAGCAATAAAGCTGAACGTGCTTAACAGACTAGACGCTAGATGACGCTTTAATCGAAGTTGAAATCCCATATTTAAACCAACATTTGAAATTTAAATTTTTATTAATAATTTATTTTAGTTGTAATGTTTACCAACTTTATTGATTAATATTTAAATTCTTGTATTTAGATCAAAAATTCAGGTTTCAAAAATGAAATTTTCATTAATAGCTTGAGCATTGAATTGACACAGAATGTCATTATCATTTTAATTATTTCACTAATATGTTACAATTTTTTTTAAAGATTAAATACACTTAAATCGTTCAATCAAACCATTTTCTCTATTCAATTTAAAATATTTTAATGTATCAATTAAAATGGAGTTTTGTATTTCGTTGTTAGTGCATTGAACATCTGTAAACGAGAAAACATGACACTACGATCTAGCATTTTTGAAAATTGAATTTTATTTCAAGTATCAATTTATAAAATTACTTTCAGGTTTGTAATATTGTCGTGAGTTAAAATTTCAACAGAAACTAGTTTGAAATTCGACAGGAGGGAAAAACTGATGAATTCATTTTTAAACAATCGAGTGATCTGTTTTGAGTGTTTGCCTTCATGAAGAAAAAGAAAATCTTTTTCAATAAATAAATGGAAATCAGTCTTAATGAAAGGGAAAATGTATTGAATTAAACGACTATTTTACAATCATAGTAAAATGGCTAAAAATACAGATAACAGCACTAAACATATATATGAAATAAAATACCAATAAAACTACAAAACACACTAATAAATTACACGGTTTTTCATCCTTTTAGATCATGAATAAAGTTGATAAGTTGACGGCAGGTACAGACTCTTTGCTGGATACCGGCTTAGTTATCCAGCATAATCCATACTTATTTCTGAAATATTTATTTTTACGCATTTACGAATTGAAATATGCATTAAAGCAGCTTTTTAACTATTTAATTGAAGTTTTGTATTTCCTTGTAGTGAACAGAATATCTGTAGAAATGAGCACATGACTCAACGCTCTAGCGGCCATTTAGATGAACCTATTTCATGTATCACTTTATAAAACGTACTTTCAGGTTTGCAGGAAACCATAAATTGATGAGAACTTCAACAGAAGTTCTTTTTAGTTGGAAATGCAGTACAGGCTGAATTGAGGTGTAGGGCGATTTTTGTTTTTGGGCAGACAGTGATTGTTTAATGTCAGTCATGATCAACTTCCCGTCGAGTCGGACGGTCGGTGCGGGATAGAAAGTGATTGCGGTATCGTTGGTCGGTATCGCTTCTCGGCCTTTTGGCTAAGATCAAAGTGTAGTATCTGTTCTTATCAGCTTAATCTCTGGTACGACTTCCATAGGGAGTCCAGTAGATTAAACTGATTTTTGGAAAATGACGGAGTGCTAGGGGCTTGCTCCACCTCTGTCGCGGGTTGACCCGGTATTGCAGTACCTCCGGGAACGGCCCATCTAACTAAATATGAATAAAATACTTAGAAAGAACGTGACACACTGGTAAAATTACACAGAATCGAGTAATTTTTTTGAAAAATTCTCTTTCGGAACAAATCGTAATTGATGAAGTCTTTTTATAGGTTTTCTTTCGGATACTTCAAAAAAAAAATTTTCTACTTCCACAATCGAAGAAAGAGCAAATTTTTTAAGCTAAGATGTTGGATTTTACTTTCGTCAATTTTCTTTGATCTTAAGACTTAAATTACTGCTTGCAATACACAATTAAGGTATTCCTAGTAGCAGTCTTAACTCATTTTTTTGGATATCACATTTAATTAGTTGCACGTACAATTTGTATATGTATTGTATCGATGAGCTACATCTGGGTTTACTAATCAGCAGCTTTTTCGGCCCACCTAACTAAATATGAATAATACTAAAAACGAAGGTGAAACTTACAAAAAATTTTGCCCTGCATCAACTAATTTTCGAGCTAAATTCTCTTTCGGAACAAAATGTGTAGATTGATGAAGCATTTATTTAGGCTTTCTTTTAGATATAATACACTTCCAAAAACTACGCTACACCGACTACTCAACTAATCAGCAGCTTTTTCGGCCCACCTAACTAAATATTTAATAATAATACTAAAAACGAAGGTGAACCTTACAAAAAATGTGAAGAGATTAGTGACCGTTAATCGATAGTTATTCAGATATCGTGAGATGTATAAATTCGCTTTTCCACATCCTAAATGTATTTGTTAAATGTAAACATTGTTTGTAAATCCCAGGCCCTGAAGATGATCTCAATAAAAGATCGAAACGTTGGCACGATAAAGAAAATGTTTTTCTGAAACCTACATCACACCCGGCCGCATCTCACGATATCCGAATAACTTACAAACAATTTTACACTGCATCTACTAATTTTCGAGCTAAATTCTCTTTCGGAACAAAATGTGTAAATCGATGA
Source organism: Cimex lectularius (assembly GCF_000648675.2). Taxonomy (NCBI): domain Eukaryota; kingdom Metazoa; phylum Arthropoda; class Insecta; order Hemiptera; family Cimicidae; genus Cimex; species Cimex lectularius. The sequence goes on from NW_019392813.1 coordinate 584,754, forward strand.
AGCATTTAGTTAGGCTTTCTTTTAGATATAATACACTTTCAAAAACTACCCTACACCGAAAACTCAACTAATCAGCAGCTTTTTCGGCCCACCTAACTAAATATTTAATAATAATACTAAAAACGAAGGTGAACCTTACAAAAAATATTACACTGCATCAACTTTCGAGCCAAATTCTCTTTCGGAACAAAATGTGTAGATTGATGAAGCATTTATTTAGGCTTTCTTTTGGATACTACACTTCCAAAAACTACCCTACACCGACAACTCAACGAAACCAGCAGCTTTTCCACTAAGGTGTTGGTTTTACTTTCATCAAATTTCTTTGATCTTAAATTACCTCTTGCAATACACAATTAATGTATTCTTGGTAGCGGTCTTAACTCATTTTTTTTGGATATCACATTTAATTAGTTGCATATACAATTTTTATATGTATTATATCGATGAGCTACATCTGGGTTTGCTCCTGAAACTTTATTTTCATTATTTTTGTTTTGTTTTTAAATTAGGTACTCAATAAATGGAGAACAATTTATAACAATAAAATTGGTATTGGAACAAAAGTAAGTAATTAAATTTACTCCAGTTGTAATGTAGAATGTATTAATGAATTGAATTAAAGACTATACAGGAGCCTTGTGCGCTCAAAGGTTGACTATGGTTACCAAGCGTACGCTTCAGCCTCGCAGATTTGCGACACCATTCGTAATGCAGGGCTACAACATGCCATTGGAGCTTTTCGCTCAAGTCCTGTCAATAGCCTTTATTTAGAAGCAGGTGAACTCCCTCTACACTATAGAAGAAAATTACTCGAACTAAAATACCTTGCAACAATATTATCTACACCTTTTCATCCACTACGGGAGCTTTTCCCTCCACTTTTTTTCATCTCAACTAAAAACCTTAATTAATTGAAAGATATTAATTGGTCAAGCGGACCACGAGAATTAATGAATTTAATAAGTTTAACTGAAGTATATCTTCACTAAAGCTCTCCGTGGCCATTTCATTTGTCGTCAAGAACCAAATAGATTACACAACATTTGAAAAATGGCAAATAGGAGGGAAAATTCAAAAGGTGGGGTTGAGATAGGAAGTTAGTGTCCGAGTGGATCGAGGTCACGATAGCTCAAGTGGTAGAGCAGCGGCGTATCTAGCCGAAGATCGTGGGTTCGAATCCAGCTCGTGACACTGAATTTTTATCTCAACTAAAGTACTTAATTAATTGAAAGATAAAACTCACTCTTATTCTGAATGGATTTTAAAATAGACCTCTGCAAACCTAAATCAAGTATGGGTATTGGCTCGATTATCAAAGCTGTCTGTGATTTAAGACTGACTTCGTTTTGTTATTGTTTTCTGACAGGACAATCTGGAAAAATTGAGTTGGAAAATGTTAACAAAATACTTGGGTTCAATGCCCCTGGGGTTTTTAAGTTCTACAACTTCCAAGATCAAGTAGAGAAGAGTACTCAGTAAATTCTGGATCTGAACAAAGCACAAAGATATAAATAGGTAGAAACTTTCTTTATTACAAAGTCTAAATATCTCGATCTACTCCCAAATGACACTGTCTTTTTTTATCTCAACTAAAATCCTTAATTATATAATAAGGTAAAATAAAGTGTTTTCACTAAAACTCTCCGTGGCTATTTTATTTATCGCCAAGAACCAAATAGATTACACGACATTTGAAAAATGGCAAATAGGAGGGAAAATTCAAAAGGTGGGGTTGAGATAGGAAGTTAGTGTCCGAGTGGATCGAGGTCACGATAGCTCAAGTGGTAGAGTAGCGGCGTATCTAGCCGAAGGTCGTGGGTTCGAATCCCGCTCGTGACACTGACTTTTTTATCTCAACTAAAATCCTTAATTAATTGAAAGATATAAAATTTAAGATTTTAAACTTTTTTTAAACTCATGAATTTCTGATTTTTATTAATTTGGTTAATATTAAAATAAAGATGTAATTAATATAATGAATTCAATACATATAGTTTGAAATATACAACAAAATACGAGTCTTTTTTTTTTTTTTTTTAATTTTCATTTATTATTATTATATTTTATCTGGCATAGTTAATGTACATATATTAGTGCGAAATAATACAATAGTATCTTAACAGTACCTATTAACAAATGAGTACAGGATATAAAAAGAATGTTATGCACATAACTAAGCCAAAAGATAAAGTGATTTTCAGCAAGGAAAAATAACATGAATATTGGTAAGTAGAAACATTTTATTACAAAAAGTTCAATAAAGTCCTTTAACAAAACTCTTAATTTAGTATATTTCATTATAAATTTATTAATATATACATTATGTATAATGATAGTAATAATAACTAAATATAAATTTTAATATTTTGGAATGGTTCAATTTCAAATTTATCTTAAAAAACATAACTAATTTAATTATTTTTTTAAAAGGCAAAATGCCCAAGAAAAGTATTCTTTTTATATTAGTAACAGTGTGCATTGTACACTGCTCTGCTGTTAGAAGGAATTCTATGAGGCGATGGCCACCTCGCGTTAAATATCAACGACTCCCTCCAGACATGTGGTTTGAACAAAAGCTGGACCACTTTGACCCGACGAACACGCACACCTGGAATCAGGTATACGACGGCTCGGTCTTTGGAAGAAATTCTGCCAAACTGTGATAAACTCTGTCTGTTTTAAGAAATACCAAGTGAATGATTCATTTATGAAACACAAGAGGAACGCACCCGTTTTTCTACTGATTGGAGGCGAAGCGGAGGCTTCGGCAGAATGGATGGTGAAAGCCTCTTGGATCAACTATGCTAAAAAATATAAAGCTTTATGTTTCCAACTAGAACATAGATATTATGGAAACTCACAGCCCACGCCGTATGTCAAATATATATTTTTTTTAAAGATTCTCGTTTGTTAAATATTAAAAATATTTAAAAACACTAATTTAAATAAATAATTAATTATTTTGGATAATTTTTATGGATGAATATTAGCTATTAAATGGATTTGATGAATATATTTTTTTTCCCTCCGTAGAGATACGAGCACTCAAAATCTTAGGTATTTGAGCAGTGAGCAAGCACTTGCCGATCTGGCTAACTTCATTAAAGGGATGAATAAGAAATACGGATTGACGGAGAGGAATAAATGGATTGCGTTCGGTGGAAGCTACCCCGGGTCCTTGGCTGCCTGGCTTCGATACAAATATCCTCATTTGGTACATGCTGCTGTTTCTTCAAGTAGTCCACTTCTTGCAAAAGCTGATTTTAAAGGTAAACAATAGAGAGGGGAGAGAGAGAGAGAGAGAGAGAGAGAGAGAGAGAGAGAGAGAGAGAGAGAGAGAGAGAAACTTTAATCATCATGGCTGTACATGTACATCCTAACTTGGACACCACTTTTTTCTCATCAACAATTCTTCTTCCTTATTTAATTTTTTTGCTCAATTATTATTTTATTTTTTTAAAAACTATACATGGTCCAAGTTGTTCCATTTTTAACAATATCAATAACAAAAGTTAAAACACACAAAGAGACCTCAATGGAAAAATAAAGCCCTGTTTTTACATATAAAATTGAAAACTTTGATAAAAGTACTCTTAAAAAAAAAGGTCAAAAAAAAGAAATTAATTAGTTTTAAGCAATTAATTAATAAAATTTATATATTTAATGCATTCAAGATCCACGTTGAAAAAGGAACATTTTTGAAAAAAATATTTATTCAATAAAACGAAGTTCTAACTTTATTCCCACAATAAACATCAATAAATAATTTAAACTAAAAAATCCAAAAAGGCACAAACAACACAAATTAAAAAATAAAATTGCTTTCTAAAACTAAAACTACAATGAACTTCACTAGAATAAACTAAGAACTGTTTGAAGAACGGCACCTAAAAAAATATTCACAAAATTAAAAAAAAAAAAAATGTTAGTTGAAAACCAAAATCAGCATAATGTACAGGAAACACGACCACAGTGCGTAGATTACAATCTATAGCCGACCTGGCAAAGCTAGAGCAAACTGAGGTTCAAATTTTGCCCATGGACGTAGACGGTAAACGACTTGGACGCACATGTACATCCTTGGCATTCAAAGAGTAAACTCGTAACCGTGTATTTTTATTTTTAGAGTACAATGAAGTTGTATCAGCCTCATTGTCTACATTCAACGATGATTGTGTAACTTCTGTCCATCAGGCTGTTATAAAATTCGATAAGTTAGTCACAGATCCGTCCGGTGCAGAAACATTAACAAAAAAATTTAAGTAATGATATACTAACAATTAAAATAATAATCATGATTATTTATTAAACCTCAACATTAAATTATTAATCTGTTTTCATTTTGATATTTTAGACTTTGCTCTGATCTCAATGTGAGCAATGCTTTAGATGTGTCCTCGTTAGCTGGCTCACTTTCAGGAAATTTTGCTCTTGTCGTTCAGTACAATGAAAATGACAGGACATCAACAAGCCCGTCAAAAATTACTATTGATGATATTTGCAACGTAATGGTCGACCGTGAGCTGGGAGAACCATTAGATAGGTAAATATAAAAGGGCAAGTGATTAATTCAAGTAATTAGAGTTTTAATTGTTTATTTTCAAGATATGCAGTTATTAGCGAAATGATGCTTACAACCTCTAAAAGTGAATGTTTAAATTTTACATATTCCCAGCAAATAGAGGAACTCAAAAATACAGTCTGGGACCACAGCCAATCAGGTGAAATCTTAAATTGTATCGCAAGTAAGTGAATAATCCAACTGTATATTTTTCTGTAAATATAGCTCGTCAATGGATGTATCAAACGTGTACGGAATTTGGTTTCTATCAAACTTCGAGTAGCCCTGAAGAACTGTTTGGTTCTAACATCCCATTGCCATATTTCACGAAACAGTGCCAAGATGTTTTCGGTCCAGAGTAAGTCAATAAGAAAGAATAAATTAGTACATAATAGTATATTTTAAACTGTATTTTAGAATTAACGAACAGGTTTTAAACGATGGAATAATGAGAACGAACATTATGTATGGTGATGTTCATTTAAAAGCAACGAGAGTTTTATTTGTTCATGGCAGCATTGATCCTTGGCATGCGCTTGGAATCACCGCCTCAAACAAACCTGAAATACGAGCGATTTACATAAATGGTTTATATTTGATTTCATATTATACATTTTGATTTTGTTAAAGACATTACAAAATAACTTTGATATTTTAGGTACTGCTCACTGTGCTAACATGTACCCACCATCACCAAAGGATCCTCCTCAATTGACTAAAGCTCGGGTTAATATTGTTAATCAAATTGGAGATTGGCTTAGCATTGACTAGTGTGCTTGGATTTTATTGTAAATTAGTATTTAGCTATAAAATATGCACAAATAAAATTAATTTAATAAGTGAGTTGGTGAACTTATGCTGAACCAACACTGGGTCACTTATTGGGTCATTCTTCACTTGCAGATTTGACAAACCGGTATCTTGTAGGCAGATCAATAAGTAACCTAGTGCCAATTCAGCATGGGCTTAAAACAACTTATGTTTTGACATTAAACAATTTATGCAGTTTAAAGGTTGATCATGTTTTTATACACATGGTGAGAAATGTAATATGTATTTCAAGTACAACAAGTTTCACTTTAGAATTAAACATCATCAGTTTTTCACTTATTTTGGTTTTCTTATTTTTTTTCTAATTTTTATTCTCTATTTCTATCACCTCTGGATTATTTTACTTTTTTTAACTTAGTAAAACTGGTAAATTAAGTTAACTAGTCTCTCTATACAAATGAATATTCAGCGCTGCCATTTTTTTTTTTTTTTCATTCACAGCAGTTTGACAACAGACAAGCCTGATTTTTATATTAGCTCATTAAAGGCTAGTTTTATGGTTTCTTCAACCTGCTCCATTTTCCTTTTCGATTCTTCTTGATGGAATGTAGTGCTTGGGTTTTATTGTAAATTAGTATTTAGCTACAAAATATGCACAAATAAAACAAATTTAATACTGGTGAGTTGGTGAATTTATGCTGAACCCTGGGTCACTTATTGGGTCATTCTTCACTTGCAGGTTTGACAAACCAGCAAGTGTAGGCAGATCAATAAGAAACCTAGTGCCAGTTCAGCATGAGCTTAAATGTAAGTTAATAACTACAATTAATTAAGGTTTTAGTTGAGATAAAAAAGTCAATGGCATGAGCGGGTTTCGAATCCACGATACCACTTGAGCTATTGTGACCTCAATCCACTTGGACACTAACTTCCCATCTCAACCCCACCTTTTGAATTTTCCCTCCTTTTTGCCATTTTTCAAATGTTGTGTACAGTTGGTGTCCGAGTGGATCGAGGTCACGATAGCTCAAGTGGTAGAGCAGCGGCGTATCAAGCCGAAGATCGTGGGTTCGAATCCCGCTCGTGCCATTGACTTTTTTATCTCAACTAAAAACCTTATATATATTATGCAGGGTGGGCGACCAAGACCCGAGGGGTTAAATGCCTGTGTAGACTCGTACCCCATCCCTAAAAGGTCCAGGACTTGGTTGGCTCACGTGTCCTGCATAAACCTCTTGGACGTGTTCACAAACCCCAATATTTTGGACCATTTAATCTCAGGGAGTGATTTGGTGATGTCCTCTCCTTCAAAGACTTCAAATCTAGACCTAGCATACCTATCACACTCTGCAAGATAGTGCCTTGCCGTTTCTTCTTTTATTTTGCAAAAACGGCAAAAGGGATCTGGTAAGTGAGGTGTCTTCTCAGTCCGTCAGGATACCTATCACCTAATTCCCTTCCTTGAGATAGAGAATAGCCATTTCGATTCTGCTGGCTTGATCTACTCTGTAAGGAATTATTTCATGCCCCAGTTATTAATACTCTCTTTCGCTGTGCTCATAGAGTGAGGGAATACCGGTTGTGGCCCGACAAACGCAGTATTAGAACCTTCTTTGGCTAGGCCATCCGCCTTTTCATGGTGTCCTTTATGTGCTGGCACCCAAATAAGGGTTACCTGTTCTCAAACCTGAAAGAGATCCTATTGATAAGATCTACAGTTTCCTTCACCAGTCGTGAGGTTGACAAATCTTTTTGACCTAAGAGACTAGCCTGACTGTCAGAAAAAAATTCTAATATTTTTTCCCTTAATTTTATTTACCATAAGTGTTCTACAACACACATTTATGGCCCAGATTTCTGCCTGAAAAACGGAGGTGTTATTACCAAGAGGGGAGGAGATGCGGACCAATACAACCTTCAACTTGTTAATATTGGGGGTTTGGAAAGTAATGTCGTTTCTACCGTGTCAATATTTGTTTTTTTATTTATCAGCTCGTTGAGTACTTCATAGTCGTGCCAAAGATATTTTAAGGTCAGAATGGCTTGTTAACTTGTAAATAATTAAATTTTAATTTTTTGCAATTTATGGTGAAATGGTCAGCCAAATACCAGAAGAGGTACATATCGGGTGTTGTATGCTTTTTGAGTTCGACAAGGGTAGAAACAGAACAGTTGCTACCAAAAACATTTGCGATGTTTATCCAAGTTCCAAAGTTGGTTTTCTAAGTTCAAATCCGGTTATTTTGATATTTTTGACTCTTATCGATCAGGAAGATCAACAACTTTATACGATGACATGTTTTAGGCGGAAGTGGAAATGAATCTGTCAGATAATTGAGGAACCGACAAACACACTTAATCAACATTGGTCGACCATCCAAAAACATTTGCAGCAGATTGGTAAAGTAAGCAGACCAAATTTATGCTTCAGCAGTAAAATACAGTAGCATGTTTTGATCGCTTGATCATTGGCGATGAAATATGGCTCCTTGATAATTCAAATTGCAAAAGTCAGTGGCTCTCTATGAATGAATCACCTCGAAGTATGGCTAAACTAGGTTAACACCCCAAAAAGGCGCTTTTGTGTGTTTGGTGGAATATTCATGGGGTCATTCATTTTGAAGTGGTGAAACCCGGACAAACTATGAATGCAGACCTTTACTGCGAACAATTTGATCGAGCACATCAATCATCAATTAAAAAGTGCCCAGCGATAGTCAAAATTAAAAGCGTTATTTTGCAACAGGATAATGCAAACCTCGCAGCAACATTTTTTAAGCGGTAAAAAATTTGAAAATTTGGATGATGTCCAAAATGCCACCTCTAGATCTTGATGATGTTCAAAAGACAATTTATATGTTTGAATTTAATATAAAACGACATTACTTTCCAGTCAACTGGGCACAAGACAAAAAGAAGACACTTATTTCAGCAGTAGAAGGTACAAAGCTAAAACAAAATAAACAAATGTAAAAGTTTAATTAATTTTTTTACCATTGTACTTACAAAACTATAGTCTACAATAGTGATTTACATTTGATTATCATTTGACTTATAATACAAAAGACTATGACTTAAAAAAGAATGAACACATTTCAGAAAGATCTTTTAGAAAAGGGGGAGAGGTCAGAAATAGAGTAAGGCTCGGCGAGTCTTGACTATTTTAAAATGCTATACACCTGCTCAATCTAAGTCTTAACACACACGCACAAAATAAAAATAAAATAAAAGGAAAATGAAAACATAAAAATGGCACAAAATCCAAAGTTCTTTACACATCTAGACACAATCTTTGGTATATTAATGAGGGAACATCATCATTTTTAAGGCTCGAGGTTCGTCTCCTTGTTGAAACAGCTGTCAGGGATAGCTAACGCTATACGTCTGATGTTGTCCACCTCTGCCTCTAGTTTATTGTAACTTTCTTCATGCTGCTTCAAGAGAGCTTGCTAAAAACATATATTTTTATGAAAATAGTGAATTAGATTGGAAATAAATCAATTTACCTGTTTTGCTTTATCTTTAGTCAGTGTTAACAGCTTTTCATTTATAATAGAATTATCAAAATCGTCTTGCACTTGCTTGAACCTGATTTCAAGTTGATTCAATGTGTCTTCATCTTAAAAAAAAAATTATTATTACATTTATTATTTGAAATAATATATTTTGTACGATACCTATATCGGTTAAGTCACTCAATTCTTTTTCTATAAGTTCCAATTTTTTTAAAGCTTCTACTACTTGTCTTTCTGCTTCGTCGGTATTGTTTTTAGCTTTTCCTACTTTATCTACCGCCTGATTAGAACAGATAAGCGTTACAAGAGACAAAACATGAACAAATAACAAAATGTCGAAATGTTATCTTACCATTTCGGTAAATTTAATGTTTTCGTCATTAGCGGATTTCATTTTTTCAATTTTTTCTTCAAGTTGTCCTACCCTCTGGTCGACAGCTTTCACAATTCCTACCATCTTTTCCGCATCTTCAGTCCCTTTGTTAACACTTTCTTTGAGAGTTTTCAAATCCTGCCAAATAAATATTTTTTTCTCAAATAAATTAATTTTTTTAAAAACAAAATGAATTTAATTTTTTCATACGTTTGATACTTTGTCGGACATTTCCTCTTCTACTTTCTTTGCCATAGTAGCTGAATTTTTGGCATTTACAAGTGCACCTTGAAGAGCTTCCTGTGCGTTAATAGTCGTGGAAGTAGCCTCAAAAAGCAATGTTTCAATCTCCGGTATTCGCTCTAGTTCTTTATTCGCCTTTTCTTTGCTAATTTGGCTTTTCTTGTCAAAATCTAAAATCGGACATGTTTATACAACTTTTATGCAAAGTAAGCAAAAAAAAATGTGTTAACCTTTCATAGATGCTAACACTTCCTGAGCTTCTTTCAGCGTATTATCACCCAGAGCTACTGCCTCCTCGGCTTTCTTCTTTGCAGCATCGGCCCTAGCCATGAGAAGGTCTGCTTCCTTCTGCAAAGCCATCGCTCTCTCTAGATTTTTCTGGCTGTCGACCAACTCATCTTCTATTCCGCTTGTTTCCTCTTTATACTGTTCTTCAGCTTTCTGTATTGATATTTGTAGGTCTTCAAGCTGCAAGAAAAAGTCGATTAGATTGCGTTTTTCTTTTAAACGTATATATTTTTAACAGTACTCTTTTCAGTTGCATGTCAGTTTCAGATCTTATCGCTCCGACATCTACTTGTGGCTCAACGAGATTATTGATCTCGACGGCAAAATTTAGGGCTTCCTGGTAGGCTTTGGAAACAGTATCTAAAGTGTTATTTGCTAACTTGGTTACTCGGTCCATCTCCATTCTTGCCTGTTCTATATCTGTGCTTAACTGTTCTAGCTCTCTCCTGATAAAAATATTAATAGTTTAATTATGAGGCTTTTCAACGGGTCGTACATAACTTACGTTGCATTTGTCTGCTTATCCTTCGCTTGGTTCAAAAGTCCAATAGCTTCTTCGCAGGTATCAAAGGCGTTTTTAGCAATCATTTCTGTTTCTTTGACTTCATTCAACTGCCTGATATTAAAATAAAGATTGTTTATTTAAAAAAAAAATTTTTTTTTAAAGAAAAGGAAAGATACTTACTCAGTGACTATAGTTCTAGCACGATGTGCAATATCAGTCATAAGTTGATTCTTTTGACCTGATTCTTTTGATTTATTTCTGGCCAAATTGAGAGCTAATAAACCATCAACCGTAAGGTGCTCCATTGCGTTCTAAAATAAACAGTTATTTATTTTTTGTATAATCCATTAGTCTTACAGGGAAAGTTTCAAATTTAATATTAAAGCTTGTTTGCGTAAATGAATTAAACACGTAAAAAAGCATCATTCATGTTATCATTATCGATCTAACAATTGTACAAACATAAATGAAATCACATCAACATGATTTTTGAAGGGAACATGCTATTTTGCTGTATATAATACTTTATAGAGATTTTATCTTGTGTTTCTTATGGTATGTTGGAAATGAATGTATTTATTAGCGAGAATGTTTAGTTTGAAAGGGTTGGAAAATTGAGTAACCCATCAACCCTCAGTTTAGAATAGTTATATATGTTTAGGGAGCATCTAAATAAATTCTGTGGTAATTGAGCCAGATTGGCACAGAAGCTCTTTTGTATAATGATCACTGGCCCGGTGGTCCTCAGAAGACCTGGCTCTTAGAAGAAGGAACCCAATTAGTGAAAGGCCATGTAAGGTTGACAAATAGACACTTATTTTTGAGCCTATATGTGTCTGGCGTATGAGAAAAGGTTCCACCTAATTGAAGGGTGTGATTCCTTGGCTCTATATAGAGAGCGTGTAGGAATGTCTCTTGATATGAGAATTGTGCTTGAGCATGGCAGCAAATATCTTTAAATTCACTAATTTAGTGGTCCGCTTGACCAATTAATATATTACAATTAATTAAGGTTTTTAGTTGAGATTAAAACGTCAGTGTCACGAGCGGGATTCGAACCCACAATCTTCGGCTAGATACGCCGCTGCTCTACCACTTGAGCTATCATGACCTCGATCCACTCGGACACCAACTTCCTATCTCAACCCCACCTTTCGAATCCCGCTCGTGCCATTGACTTTTTTATCTCAACTAAAAACATTAATTAATTGTAATATATTAATTGGTCAAGCGGACCACTAAATTAGTGACTTTAATGAATTAAAATGAAGTATACTTCACTAAAACTCTCCGTGGCCATTTCATTTGTCGCCGAGAATCCAATCCGATTACATGACATTTGAAAAATGGCAAAAAGGAGGGAAAACTCAAAAGGTGGGGTTGAGATAGGAAGTTGGTGTCCGAGTGGATCGAGGTCACGATAGCTCAAGTGGTAGAGCAGCGGCGTATCTAGCCGAAGATCGTGGGTTCGAATCCCGCTCGTGCCATTGACTTTTTTGTCTCAACTAAAACCCTTAATTAATTGCAAATATCTTTGTTGAATCATGGAGGAAACAGGGTTGTTTTATTATATGTTGAAATGATAGTTTTGGGCTCCTAGTGTGTATTGAGAGTGAATGTATTTATTGGCGTGAATGTGTAGTGTGAGAGGGCTGATGGAGGAAAATCAAGTACACCAGTACCCTAACTGAGTGAATTGAGTAAATAGGAAAGAAGAGTGAGTGAGGATGTGAGTTGGTTTGGATTTAGAAACTGATTACATTAGAAGCTAACCTAACCAACCCTAACCATAGCTTCTAGAGCCTAACCTCAGTGGGTGATTCTCAAGGTCTGCTGGTAATTTGTTGTAAATTACAAAAACTGGAATTGACAGCGAGCTGCGAGAAGTGATAGATTTAGCTTTGCACACATGTATGGGTGCATGTGCATTATATAAATTAGTAATTTATAAATATAAAATTTTTATTATAGTTACCTTCACATCAATTATAGATTTTTCAGAGGCTTGTTTAATGGAAGTAGCATTGTTATCAGCTTCATCCACAAGGAATTCTGTATCTTTTAAATCATCCACAATTTTCATAGTTGTTTCTTTCATCGTATTAAACTTTTTCCTAAGTTCCTCAATCTTAGCTTCAAGCTCATTGTCATCTTTTAAAAGACGCATAAAAATAAATTAGATTATTTTATTGCTAGATTTTTTCTTTAAAAAAAAGGCCATTATGAAATTACCTCCAGCTGCTGATTTGGCATTTTTCCATAAATTATCAACCATTTGAGTAACTAATACAATTTGCTCGTCGAACTGTACGTCATGGTACAAAGGGGTATTCCTGAGGTTCTCCATCACATCTTTAAGTTTGGCCAAATTTTCTCTGTGTTTGTTCACTTCATCCTGGACCAAATTGTAGCAATGGGGACAATCGATACAATTCTTTTTCTTATCGTGTTTGTTCTCTTTGCACCTATCACACTTTTCCCCTTCAAAATTTTCCAAGCACTGAAACAACGGTGTCAGTAAATACATTGATAAATTTGATAAAATTTATTTTTCTTACAGGGCAGTGACCAGTTTCATTACACTGCAAATCAAGGGACCCTATGGGGTCACAATCGCAAGTGGAACATCCGTCTATGTCCTCGTCAAAAAAACCATAGTGATAGGTCTCACATTTATCACACTGCAATCCCATAACACCTGCAGCGCAAATACATTGACCGGAATGTAAGTCGCAGGTTGTACCTACAGAACCTGTGATGTTGCAGTTACATGGTTTGCAGCCCTTCCATAAAACAAAAATATGTAAAAAAAATACAGTTGTGGAGTTAATAAGGATAAAATAAAAAGTACTTCGCCACTCTCAAGATCGTAGTAGCCAGGTTTGCACTGGTCACAGTTAGTCCCAATGACGTTAGGTTTGCATTGGCACTGACCGGAAACTTGGTTGCAATGGTAAGCCCCGTTAGCTCCACCTTCTGTCCCTTTCTCATAACAAAGACATGGTTTACAATCGCCTTTTTCTGGAGAAAGGGCATCTCCATAAAATCCTTAAAAAAAATAAAACCAAAGTTTAAATTTTATCGAAAATTTTAAACAAATCATTTACCTTCAAGACATTGGTCACAGTGAAAACCTCTTGTGTTGTAAATACATTTAAGACACTCTCCAGTTTCCTTGTCACAATTGTTTATTGCGTTTGGATCGATGTTCATGTTACAATCACAAGGCTGGCAGTCGGGCCTTGTGTTGTTACCGGTAGCAACTCCAAAATACCCTTCACCGCATATATCACAATGTGCGCCTAGGGATTAATGGATGAAAATTTAGTAACAAGTCACATAATATGGCAAGATGCACTAAGTACCTGCATAGCCGTCCGGACAGTCTGAACAAACAACCGATGAATCGGGAAGCAAGGAGCACGGCCCGTTATTAATGCAGGGACAGGGTTTACAGTCATTTGGAGTGCCGGCCAGAGCATTGCCATAAAAGCCTTGAGCACACCTTTCACAGTTATCACCAGCTGTGTTATTCTCACAAATACAACGACCTATGCAAAATGTTGCACATAAAAAAACGCTCAAATATTTAAATAATTAAGTAGTTGATTAAAATACCTGTGTCTGGATCACATGTTTCAGCATGGCCGTTGCAAGTACAAGGCACACATTGGGCAAATGGTCCGCCATTTGGTGGTTCGTGCTTGTAGCCTGCAGAACACGATTCACAAAACTGACCGATGAATCCAGTCGGACAAGAGCATCGTTCAATCCATAGAGCCGCTTGTCCAGCAGCCTGTCGAGCTGCTGAGCCAAGTTTAAGTTGGTCAAGATAACCAGATCCTACAAGAAAGAAAAAAAAATTAAAACTGCAATTTGCAACAAAAAACCACAGTAATTTTTATTACCTTTAGTGGTGTAAGTTCCTCTGATTTTGATAGCTGTCAGATTTGACAAGATGCTTATAAATTCGATAGAAGACAATTTTGGTTGCCATCCATGATCGCCATGTTCATGTAATCTAAATTTGTAAAAAGTAGGCTGCAAAAATGATAAAATTGTATAAAAATGTCTAATTATGTTCTAACAGAATTTGAAATGATGAATTACAGTTGTGCTCGGAGAAGTGTTGCCTTGGCCGAAAATTGTCTGCGATATTTGCCTCCCATTACTCTCCAATATGATATCACTGACAGAAGGTGCAGCCCCTTTTTCTCCGACCCACAATTTGAACTGTAAATCCTGATTGTACGATGCTCTTTGATCTCCAAGGTATTTTTCTGTAACATTAAGGTTTGTGTAACTGGTGTTAAATTAAAAAAAAATTAATTAAACAAATAAAATATACTCGGTGCGAGAAAGTAAACAGATTCTCTTCCTTTTGAAACAACTGATATGTCTTGGGATCTGGGATTATAATGCAATGGTTGCGATGCTGAAGTGTCATCAACAGCTGACCACTTCTCATTATTTCGAGCAAACATAGATTCAAGCCAAACTAAAAAGAAAAATTAATGCATACAATGATTATGAACACTTATAAATAAAAACTGTATAGGGTGTACCTCTGGAATACCCAATGGCTGAGTCACAAGATGTAGAATGACCATAGCAGAAGCAAGGGGTGCAACCAAATTCATTAAATTCGTCCAGGTTAAAATAACCAGGTTTACACCTAGAAATGTGAAAGAAAAATTTACAAATCATGTTTTTACCATTTCAGTGTATAAAATGATTTATTGTTAGAATATTTTTTTTGCATTCAACATTTATACTATATTGTAGTGTAATATTAAGAATTTAATTAGATAAAAATAGAATATCAATTGAAGAGCTCACTTTTGACATTCTTTTCCTTCGACATTTTCCTTGCAGCTGCACCTTCCGTCGTCTTTGTCGCAGCTGGTTTCAGTGTTCAGACTTCCCAATTGTGAACAGTTACACGCTTTGCAACCGGTGATGCTGAAGTCGTAGAAATCTTGGCCGCACTTTTCGCACTTTTCTCCATCCACGCCAAATTTGCAGATGCATTTCCCGTTCGAGTTACATTGGAGATTCATCGAACCTAAATAGAAAGAATATTTACCAGTTTGTCGAGGTTTTCAATTCAAATTGTACATACCGATTTCGTTACAGTCGCAAGGCAGGCATTCTTTAGTGTCTTCATCGAGGTAATAGTTGTCCCGACAGCGTTCACAGTGCGGTCCATCCCTGTTGGCTGTGCAGTCAAGACAATGTCCTCCGTGCCCCGTCTCTTCGTACAACTTCTGGTCATAGAAGCACTTCTGTGAATACCCATTGCAGTTGCAAGCTGAAAACATAAGATTCAACTATTAGTTGGTTACCAGTAATAAATAGACATTTTGTTGTTACATAAATTTATTATTTTAAATTCAAAACACACAGATTTGATTATTATCGTATATGACTCCTGTAAATAGGTCACTCTTACAGTTTTTGTGATTTTGGATGTTGTTCTGCGAGTGGAACACAGGGCCACTCCCGAAAATGGCACAAAGTCGAAACACATTTGGGAAACATCCAAAGCCATGAGTGAAGGCAGACCCAGTGCCGGTTCAACATACATTTTTTATCCAGTAGGTTTTTTAAGAAATGTAAAAAGTTCTGCCATCACTCATGGCTTTGCACTATCATCAATGAGTAAGAAGGATCGATTAGTGATACAGTACTAGTTCAACATACATTTTTTGCACTGGTTTTTATCCAGTAGGTTTTTTGTTTATTCCAGAGAATACAACAATAAAATAAATCAACTGATTCCTTAATAAATTAGGAGTGACAGGTGGACGATGCCGGTCTCAAGGACAGGGCGTTTGATCCGGGTCGCTGTCGTCTGACCTTTCGTGGTGGGTAGTATTAGGTACTGGTTCATAGAAAGTTCACAACCTTTGACATCCCGCAGCTGCCCAGTACCTGGCTTTCGACAGCTGACGCATTCCTGCATACCATCATCAATTCCTGCCCCACCGGTAGATTGTACCGCCATGAGTGTTCCATTTCGCTATATACCCACAAGACCTGCGGAGTTCCAGTTAATATCTTCCACTCCCAAGTCGTTCAGAATATAGGCCGACCGTCGGGTCGCCAGTGGTATCACTGCTGGGCATGCTAGGATACCTTTCCCTTGGCAGGTGTCTCTCACGGTACTCGGTAGCTCTGCCGAATACTGCAAATTTTCACTTACTAATGAAACATCCTCATTTTTCACAATGTAGGATTGCACATTCAAGTTTGTGGAAGGACACTCATGAACACTGAACATTTTAAATTTTGGATAGATACTTCTTAAGGGCACTGTTAAAATTATTCTGATGGTGTTCTGCCTCGCGTAAGCACTCATGGTAATCAGGTCATAATATGCATGCATATTCTGTGGCATGTACCAGGGAGAGATGCCGTACTAGGCTGAGCAGCTTACATACCGTATTTGGAGGTATTAGGTTCCTGCTTAGTCTACCTAACCCGACTATATCAAGAAAAAATAAATGGTCTCTCTGCTTCTAATTTCCTAAGTATACTACTAATTTTTTCCATTAATTCTAACCTACTCCGATTCTTTTTAATCAAGGCCTTTAGCCCTACTAATTTGTTCAATTGAGTCTTAACCTCACTAGTCAAGCGATTCACCTATTTTGTCAATTGCTGTGCTTGCATGTCAATAGCACGGGTAACTGTAAGATGTCCTTGGACAAGATGAAGGACCTCCCCTTGTTGACACTCCAATATCTTGTTGTTCTTCCTCCAGCAGGCCAAATAGCAGTTTCACCACCGCTCCCTCTGCCACACCAGTCATCAGGGCCGAGGACACTACCATCCTTTTACTTTTGCTATGAGGTAATACATCTCAGGGAGGTTAACAGTCCCAAGGCGTCAGCTGTCACGTCCTTCCGCCTAGCAAATTCTATTTTGTGGGCCTCCGTAAGGTGGTTTGACTTTGGGAATGGGAATTGTATGGGATCCGTCAGTCTATTCTTCCCTCCCAGTCTATACACTTTTTCTACAACTTTAAATTTAACTACAACTAATTGTCACCCATACACTACTACAGGTGTATTATTCATTTCGAAAAAGGAATGTAGCTATTAAAGAGCGAAGTGTAGCAACCCTTCTCAACATATATCTACATCCACTTCGTCACATCCTAGCAATTGTCATACTCAGGCAATCTACAAAGTCCTGTCTTCACTTACAACTTTATGCCATCTTCAATTAGGAAGAGGATCCAGTATGTGACCTAGTACTGGTTCAACATACATTTGACCTAATACTGGTTCAACATACCAGTTTTTATACTGAGGTTTTTTGGTTGTTCCAGAGAATCTAAAAAGAAAATCAACTGATTCCATGATAAATTAGGACCAACTGGTGTATTATTTGTATCAAACAAGGGATGTAGCTATTAAAAGGCGCAGTGTAGCAACCCTTCTCAACATACATCTACATCCACTTTGTCACATCCAACCAATTATCATACTCAGGCAATCTACAAAGTCCTGTCTTCACTTACAGCTTCATGCCATCATCAATGAGGAAGACAGATCCAGTATGTGACCTAGTACTGGTTCAACATACATTTGACCTAATACTGGTTCAACATACCAGTTTTTATACCGAGGTTTTTTGGTTGTTCCAGAGAATCTAAAAGGAAAATCAACTGATTCCATGATAAATTAGGACTTACTGGTATATTATTTGTATCAAACAAGGGATGTAGCTATTAAAAGGCGCAGTGTAGCAACCCTTCTCAACATATATCTACATCCACTTCGTCACATCCTAGCAATTGTCATACTCAGGCAATCTACAAAGTCCTGTCTTCACTTACAACTTTATGCCATCTTCAATGAGGAAGAGGATCCAGTATGTGACCTAGTACTGGTGCAACATACATTTTTTGCAGTTTTTATCCCGAGGTTTTTTGGGTTGTTCCTGATAACCTAAAAGTAAAATCAACTGATTCCTTGATAAATTAGGACCAACTGGTGTATTATTTCTATCAAATAAGGGATGTAGCTATTAAAGAGCAAACCTTTCCCAACATATTTGTACATCTACCTCCTCACATCCAACCAGTTGTTGTATTAAGACATTCTACTAAGTTCAAACTGAAACTTCATTTTTTCAGTCGTTGTTTCCTTAAGGTAATAGCATAATGGAAACGAAAGCTGCTGTAGTAAATGTCAGTAGCAGCTACTCTTCTTCTGTGTTATATGACGACATTCATGAAAATTTCATCGTTTTATGTCGATATGGAAGTGCATGATTTAGTTAGTTTTATACGCTGTTATAAATTTCGGTTGATATAATTTTTTCCGACACCCTGCTCTGGCTAGTTTAACTCACAGGTAAAAATGGCCCATAAAACTTTTCTATACGGTTCAAATGGAAGAATAGACTCTTCTTTCGTTTATCACGGTGTAAAAAAACCGTTGATCATGAATATTATAAAAGATCGACGTCGGATTTTATCGATCATGAATAGAAATGATTTTACATGTTGAAAACCTGTCGTTCTCGCGTTGTTAGTTCTGGGCAACACACGGTGTAAGATGTAACACCGAGTTTTACCCCAAGTTCACAGACTCATGCTGTTACGACAGTTTGCATTTTTTAATTTTCGATTCAAAGTTAAAAAACTTTTCCAGGGGGGGAAGCTCATGACTAGTTTTCAAACTTTAATTAACCCCGTCGAGAAAGCGGCTTTGAAGATTATCGGCTAATAAATTTGATTATAGTCATTTTCCGTGATTGGAAGTAAAACCGCAAGACGGTTACGGAGGTGTCGATTATCGAGATGGGATACGAGAGGAATTTAGATGCAAGGCGCCGTCCATTTATTCAAGCAATGGAATTTCCGCGTTTGTCAATCCAAGAGTTCAAATTGAAAAAGTCACAATGATCAACATGATCGCTTTTGAGAATTGAACTTTCAACACGCCAGACAAAAATTGATAAGCCGTTGACCCAAATGAGTCAGAAAGTATTAACGGTGAAAATCAATTAACTTTCTACGTTAAAACGTTAAAGCTACTTGAAAGAAATTAATGATCATTTGATACGGTTTAGTGGCCTACGTGTTTAAGGAGCCCTATAATCTAGTCCGAACCAATATCAACACCTCAACCAGATTCCATCAACCACCTTCTTGGTTCTTGGATCGGAGTTGTTTTATTTTACGCGTTCACCGTGAGATCACACCCCGAGGGTGATCTAGATTGATATTCTCTTTCTTTTTGGTCAGCATGGAAATCCAAAAAAAAGGATTAGAACTACTAGACAAAATTGAAAAACGTTCTGATAAGAAAATTTTTTCTGGTAAATACATCTCAAACTTTTACATGTGAAATTTGGTCGTTAACGATCATTTTGGTCCTCTAAAGACACTGAGGATGACGAAACGCCGAAATATTTCTGACTGACCAACCCAACGAGTATAGACCAAAACAATCGATAATTTGACGTCCATCACTCCGTAGACAACAAGGAGAAATTTCACAATTACAAATAGATTAAAAATAAATAAACGACGTCAAAAAAGAACAATTTAAAAACTTATTTTTTTAAAATATCAGTGCTTAAACTAACGAACATTATATCTGCCCATCACTGGTTTGGGATGTCAGATGCATTTCGTCATTTCTCCATTTTCAATTTGGACTACCCACTATTGAAGATGGCGAGAAGCTGAAACGCGCCTGAAATACCCGAGACATCAAGGATAATCAGACTACAATGGTCGAAACCGGCCAAACTACATCACCCTAGAAATTTCTCAATGGGAAATCTCACAATAAAAAAAAAATTACTAAGATTGAGATGGGGTGGTAAACCTGTAGTTTAGTCGTTTCCAATCATTCTGTCTAGGCTTTATCTGCTTTGGACTACCCACTACGGAAGCTAGGAAAAAGACCCAAAACAGTAAAAGTAGGCAGACCAATACTACCCGTCCAACTACTAGAAATCTTACAGTTTGAAAGAAAACTACAAGGTTTTTTTCTTCAAGTATGCCGGTAATAAGGAGGAGATACAAAGAAGCGGCAGTTTGGTATTCCTCCGGTAATGCACACTTTTGGCTTAATGTACACCTTTGAAGTCAGGTGAGTAGGTCAGTAATTTGGTACTTCCAGTCATTCTAAGCTGTCTGCTTGTATGCTTTAAACTGTCCATTACTGAAGCTGGCGAGAAGCAGAAACTCATCTAAAGTCCGCAGACGATACCGCCATTGTTTCAGCAAATCCAGACCAAGTGGTTTTCAAAAGTCTCCAGGATACTCTTGTTTGGAGAATGGTTCAAGAAATGGAATATTAGGTTCAACGAGACCAAGCATTCACCTTGGTCTCTCTTTCCAATGCAATACAGCTCGGTTCCTCTCCTAGCTAGTTGACAAGTTCATAAACTACTTAGACTACTTGACAACAGATCACAACTCTCTACAAAAACTCATCTACTCAGCATTACTGCCAGTCTGTACGAAAACTATTGATCAATCGAAAGTTCCAACCTCCAAAAAATCAAGTCACTCCAGCCCAAAATCCTCCGAGCCTCTGCTCAGTTCTCTTCGTATGCTGTCTATCCATCTACGCGTACCTCCAAATCCCATTGTTCTCGAAACCAGTCGCCTAATAAGAAGTCGCCTCCATAAAACCCTGGACACTAAAACCAACCACCTAGTTCAACACGTTTCCTCCCGAACCTTTCCAACCTTCCAAGACTCCTAAAAAGCCAATGCTCTCGCGATTTCTTCCCTAGTGACAACAAACTTGCCTATAGGGCTCTAGCGCTGTTATAACATAATAATTTTAAAAAATCTTACAATGAATGATCTATGGTGTGATAATATACGTCCTTCGACCTTTACTCTTATCATGCTTGATTACAAAGTTGACTAAGTAGAGAGCTATTTTTTGTTTGAAAATGAGGATAACTCCACTTATTAAATTCACTAGTTTTCGTGGTCGCTTGAACAATTAATATCTTTCAATTAATTAAGGTTTTTAGTTGAGATAAAAACGTCAGTGTCACGAGCGGAATTCGAACCCACGATCTTCGGCTAGATACGCCGCTGCTCTCCCACTTGAGCTATCGTGACCTCGACCCACTCGGACACTAACTTCCCATCTCAACCCCACCTTTTGAGTTTTCCCTCCTTTTTTCCGTTTTTTCAACGTTTGCCGTTTTTATTAACGTCTCGGGTACGTCAAATTGCAAATGATGAAGAACCAGTTTAGGACCTGCAATTTTGCAACTGATGAAGAAATTCTGACAGAATTTCACGTAACGTGACTCTGTTAAAAATAAATGAAAAAGAAAAACTATTAACTTATGTAATCAATTGTTAATTAAAGGAAATTCGATAGCCGGCATGTTTTGTAATAACAACATAAAATGGAAATAAAACGCAACTATTTAACTAAATTTAAAAATAATGTAGAAAAGACCTAAAAAAGAAAACCTTTCTGGAAAAATTAATTAAAATTGCAGAAAGACGACTTCTTTTTATTTACTGATGGATATTTATTCCATTTCTTCCATCACTCATAAAATGCATAGTGAACACATTTCTAAGTTTTCTACTAAGTTCTAAGCAATCTACGAAATGCTACTAGATCAAATAATTAATCTGATTGAGATTATTTTTATTTTTCAATTAATTAAGGTTTTTAGTTGAGGTAAAAAAGTCAGTGTCACGAGCGGGATTCGAACCCACGACCTTCGGCTAGATACGCCGCTACTCTACCACTTGAGCTGTCGTGACCTCGGTCCACTCGGACACTAACTTCCCATCTCAACCCCACCTTTTGAATTTTCCCTCCTTTTTGCCATTTTTCGTGACACTGACTTTTTTATCTCAACTAAAAACCTTAATTAATCGAAAGAGATTAATTGGTCAAGCGAAAACTAGTGAATTTAATAAGTTAAAATGAAGTATATCTTCACTAAAGCTCTCCGTGGCCATTTCATTTGTCGCCGAGAATCAAATAGATTACACGACATTTGAAAAATGGCAAAAAGGAGGGAAAATTCAAAGGTGGGGTTGAGATGAGAAGTTAGTGTCCGAGTGGATCGAGGTCACGATAGCTCAAGTGGTAGAGCAGCGGCGGATCAAGCCGAAGATCGTGGGTTCGAATCCCGCTCATGACACTGACTTTTTTATCTCAACTAAAAACCTTGATTAATTGAATGAGGATAACTTAAAAAGGAACAGCTGATAGCGAGTGTTGAGGTTATTGTTGTTTTACAGCGATATAAATGCTTAAAAAATACGAAATATCATTTAAAGAATAAATTTTTTATAAATTCTAAGTGTTGAGCATTGAACGAGAAAAATATTCATGTAGATCATTTGTCACAGAGATGTTTTCTCTGTTATTCAATTGCTCAGACATTTCTTTTATTTACTCTCAGACATGTTGAATTTCGAGTTTTTTTTAAAAAGCTTTAAGTGAATACGCAATAAGTAGCTTGGGTCAGTGAAATCGTAAAATGGTAATGTATATTATAGTATAAGGGCACTAACCAGGTTTTATTTCGGCTGTTAATTATCGTAAAACAGACCTTGCCCTCGGAGCGGTCGTAATTCACCCCCGGCCACCCTCCCATTGTGATGCTAATGCCGGGGATGTTCCAGGTTCCTCTCGGCCAACAGGGAAAAAAGCCTTAATATGTTTTATACGTTTTATAGGCTGGACTTCCTGGTCCTCCGGGCCATTTGTATTGTCGGCCGTCTCGGCCAAAAAAGGGCAAAAGCCGTATTACAGATATTATTCATGCAGATTACATCTATGAGTGGGTTAAAAAAAAATAAATAAAGCGATCGCACCGGCTCGTGAGGGTAATTAACTGTCAAATGGGCTCCAGATAAGTCGCCCCGCTTGGGCTATCGTGATCCAAAAGCGCGTCACGCTCTATCACACGGCATCTTACAAGTTTCACACATTTCAACTTCGGTCTCGCCTGAATGAATCCATCCATCTAGATCTGGACGGTTAAAAAAATCCCTGTCGTGTTGTTAAATTACTAACAAGAAAACATGAACACTTTATTTTTCACCTGTTTCCTTCAAGACCCCTTTTAAGTATTGATCATATCGGTTTACAAAACCATATTCTTAGGTACTCCTCAAAGGTGGCCTTTTAACCCTAAACCAGTGCTTCCTTCTTATCACAAAGTTTTGATTTTCATTAATATATAAAGAACACTTATTGTAAGTAGTTTCTATCACTTTTACACAACTCTCTGTCTACTTTCTCACACATTCGCATCCTCTTTGCATGTGAAGTAAATTTGCCTTCAAACACAGGATCTGGTTCTGTTAAATGAAGTGCAGAACGGGAAACTACTTGAAGGTTTATAAGATTGTGCAAACAAGCGCAACAGTACAGATTGGATCGGATTCCAGGAGTCAGCCTGGCTTATAAAAGCAGTTCGATCTTTACTGACGGCAGCAAAAAGGGGTTTTAGTGACTGGGAGTTTTGTGGCCCTGAAAAGACGTAGCGTCGAGACGATGAATTGATGCCGAGACTGTTTGCGTGGTGCCGCTGGTGGTGGTCTGTGACCCAGTGAACCGTTGGCTGAGGTCCGGGGCCGTGAGTCGGTTGACTCCACAGTGGCCGAAGGGACTCGAGTGCAGGTATTAGTCGAAGGGCAGCAGTTGGCGTTTATAGCCAAGTCGGCTGTGTTTAGGAGGCGAGAATCAGGCTAATGCTGAGAGTACCCTTGCTGTCGTCGACGGTGTTCCCTTAGCGTTTTGTGAGAGCTTGTCGGGTTGAAGAGTCGTTATCCATTAGCGATGAGTGAGACCTCGTCATGTCGACGAGTCTTGAGGTTCAAGTGAGACCTCGTCGTGTCGACGAGTCTTGAGGTTCAAGTGAGACCTCGTCGTGTCGACGAGTCTGCTTTCAGTGGGGCCAGTGCGCCTCCTTATATTTGGAAGGGCTCTACTCTGATGGAACTCTGATGCAAAGTGGAAAGCGAGAACATTCTGTAAGTGGTAGTGGCATCTAGCGGTAACGTGATAACTACAAGTGGCCACTACAAGGTAATATGTAGGAGGTCCGTTGGTTTTCAGCAGGAACGTGCAACCCCACAAAGAAAGATGTGCAAGACCATATAAGTCCAGAACTTAGACTTGAGATAACAAGATCAAACCCAGACTTCTCCTACTCTCAATGACCCAACCAAAACAAAATAATGAACGAACTTCAAAACTGCACATATTATGCTTATGATTAAAGAACCCTAACCAAAAAGGCACACACAATGTTAC
This sequence comes from Cimex lectularius, assembly GCF_000648675.2. Taxonomy (NCBI): domain Eukaryota; kingdom Metazoa; phylum Arthropoda; class Insecta; order Hemiptera; family Cimicidae; genus Cimex; species Cimex lectularius. Next base: position 609,301 of record NW_019392813.1, read on the forward strand.
AGACAGGGTAAAACCCAGAGGAATGAAAGTGCTATATTCGAATGTGAAGCAACTGCTCAAAGGCGACATATCCTAGGATATATAAAAGACCTACAGAACTTGACAGCAATGACAGTTAAAAACTTAATACTTCTTAAAGAGAAGATCGATTCAATTGAATTGAACTAAGGAACTAGGAAAAGTAAAATAAGCCAGAAGTCTGCAGTGCTTGTGAATACAAAATCCCCGCTTTCAAGGATTCGACTAACATCATAGATACAGATTGGCTTGAATAACTAGTTTAAGCTCTAGAGAAGGTTGCTACCGATAGTAGAGTCACCTAGTTGTGATCCCTGGGAAACGCTGCACTTCACTGGATGAAAACTGGGTGGAGGATTGTTTCAGCCAGAAGGAAGAGTAGATAAAGAGGCTTTGGGTCATCCCAACCCAGAGTGAGGTATTTTTATCCAATCAGTCGAAACCTTCCGATATATAGATTCTCTCTTCCAAGCCAACATGGTATGACTTAGCCTTTTCCAGTATCGCAGGGCTCTGACGACGGGTGGGGGTTTTAGTACTCTAGATACTTATTCAAAAATCAAAAACCCAGAGACTATTCTGTCTCCAAAATAATACAACTTGGAGGAAGTCAAGAAGAGGCGATACTGAAAGCACCCCCAGCTTATACGAACGTGTCAGAAGGAACAGACACACAGACACTGCAAAGGCAAAAGGTCTCATAAGGATCGAAATCTCCAACCCCCGAAGAAACAAAAAAATAGCCAGGAAAAAAGGAGAAAATGGAAAATGCCTCAAAAAGTACAGGATTAAATAGCGCGCAAAAAATAGTGTTTAGCTTTCCGGTTCAAGGAAAAATCGCCACTTCTAAAAAATGAATTAGAGAAGGAAAAAAGTACTGGAAAATTCTCTTGAGCAGACCCTATAGTGAAAATTAAAAACTTTCGGAAAAAGGTCCAAAGGACAACCGAAGGACTTTCAACCTAATACGAGTATCCAGCGACACTTCTTAATATTAAGCAGTTAAATCCCATCAAAAAGTAAGTGTTGGAACAAACATTAAAGGTAGAAAAGGATATAAAATCGAACTTTAATGGCTTAACTTATAAAAAAGGTGGCTTAAACTGTGCAGATAAAGCGACATAGATTTGGTTTAAAAACCTCCAAGAACACCCTGGGAAAATGAAAATGTGAAGGCGTTGAAGGAGAATTTTCATTAATAATTGGACGTTTTAATTGTTATGTTGAATATTTAACTTTCGTAAATAATATGGCAAAAATATACAACTTTTATTTAAGAAATTTTAGTAATATGAAAAATCATCCCTGTTTTTGATTAAACCTGATCTTCAAGACTAGATTGACTGTAGTAGTAGATTGTTTATAATCATGACATAATTGATACTGGAAATCTACACTTGAGTACTTTTGAATATACAACTTAACACTTCAAATTTTGATCAAATCAATGTTAACATTAAACTTTTTCCATCCGATTTTTTCTTTCAAGCTGAGCCAATCGAGATGAAGGTTTTTGTTTTCAAACAACCTCGTGGGAATGTGGTAGGCTTGGTCGCTCTATTACAAAGGGCTTCGAGAGCCCTTTATGAAGTCTGACAGTTCAGAACTCAATCCTCTCTCTTCTTTTTCTTACACCTCAGATTTGGTTTTGTTGCCTCCCGAGGCATGTTCCGTCTCTTCACCGTGGACAAAAGCCGAGTTTTACACGCATCCATTTTACGTTGGAGATTTTCAACATATTCTGTTCAAAGAAGATGCTTTATTAACTCTATGTCATATTCGACAAACAATATGACGTTTTAATAAAAATAAAAGATTTTTTTGCCAAATTAATTCATCTTATTTTATATATTACCAACTCAACGGTTCATATCTTCTCTATTGATAGGTTGAAAAATTCCAAGTTCTCCGTGGTTGAAAACCTTTATTCAATTTAGTAAATTACATGTACGTTTCGGGCTCCTGGCCCATCATCAGGAAGCATAGTTAGTTAACTACTATGTTTAGTTTCTGATGACGCGCCAGGAGCCTGAAAACGTACATGTAATTTACTAAATTGAATAAAGGTTTTCAACCACGGAGAATTTGGAATTTTTCAACCTATCAATAGAGACAAATTAATTTATAAATTTTACATTGTGAGGACTAGACCTTCTACACCATGGTCTAAAGTTATTATCTAAACAATTTAAAAACAAAAATCACCACTATACTTTTAAAGTTTGTACTTGTGATTGATTTTTTTGATATTTTAACTAATTTTGGTTCTTAAAATAAAAAATAGAAGCTAGATTTACTTGCCTCAAATTTTTGTTTGTTTTAAAACCATTTAGAGGGTGTTTTGATGACTGAAAGTCAAGCTGAGTCACAGCTGCAGTGATTGTATTAAATAACTTTTCTTTTTTTTTACAAAATAATCGATTTTAATAAAGATTTTTTTTTACTTTTATGAAAAATAAGTGACTCGGAGTAGAAATAATCGAAACTGATATTTATCCCGATGTACTTATAAGGACGTGGTCATTTTCTAGTTTTCGCCAAGTCTCGTTCGTTGACATTCTCCTTTCGCAGGCGACTTGATTTACAACTTAGCGACTTAGAATCGATGGGATTCGATCAGATGGATTTATTGAACCTTCGGATCAGAAACAATAAAACAGCTAATTAAATCGAAAGGTTGTTTACAGTGGCGAAAGTGGCGTCAGGAGGAAGACAGATTAAATCATGATAATTTTTATTTATAAATTTTATTTATTTATTAGTTTGTCTTATTGCTATTGCTGCTTATAATTTTGATCAATATATGTAGTGACGTTTCGATACTATCGATATGAGTAAAGTATCGAATCTCCACTTTTGATGCAAGCACTGGTATCGAGTATTTTCTTTGGTATAGGAAAAAATACTCGAATGAAAAATGGCTAAAATGGAACCGAAGTGTGCTTAAAAATATACTGAACTAAAATAGGGAAATAATTTCGTTTAAAGGTTGGGAACACTGGTTGTACAGGGATCCTTCCTCCATGGCCACTTTTATATTACATTCTCAAAAGTTTAACACAAACAAAAAATAATTAATATTTATGAAAGGTATTGGTTGAGATAAAAAAAGTCAGTGTCACGAGCGGGATTCGAACCCACGACCTTCGGCTAAATACGCCGCTGCTCTACACTTGATCTATCGTGACTTCGATCCACTCCGACACCAACTTCCCATCTCAATTTTATCTCTAGAATTTTCCCTCCTTTTTGCCATTTTTCATTTTTTATCTCAGCCAATACCTTTCATAAATATTAATTAATTGAAAAAAGTTAATTGGTCAATCGGACCACGAACTGTAATGGAAGAAACAAAAATTTCTTTCTGCTAATATCCGTCTTGTGAAAAATTGTGCTCAGTAATATCTAGATATATTTCTTTCTTAATTTTTATTTAATTCTTTAACTTAAAAGTCAGAGGAAGCAATCGCTCACTTAAAACAACTCCAGGTTTTGCTTCGATCATTTGAATTTGTGACAAAATAAGCTTCTAGAGAGAAATATTGTATCTCAACAGTAATTCCAATGGTCAACGTTCTGATTACTGAGCTGCAAACTGTCACAATTGACCCGATATCAGTACTGTATGAAATAAAAGAACCGCTTCTAACGGATAACCCGGGCAAGATTTTAAAATTTAAAGGAAAATAACATCATGGCTATTTCAACCATTTTGAACCCAAGGTTCAAGAATAATCATTTTATCATACCAGCAGCTTGCTCAAAAGTTTTGAGCACCATAAAGAAAAGGTGGGAGAGAGGCACATCACCACATCATCATCCTCAGGGACCTACGACTTCTGGCAGTCCCAAGCAGAAAGAAAAGGTTCATGGACAGAAGCGGAAAAAGAGGTCAAGTTCGAAGGATAAGCTGCCCGTATACCTTTCTACAACGACGACGGGTGGTACAATTTGGTTAAGGCTCGGGGCCCAAGAAAGGTGTAACCTTTCTCAATCCAGGTTCCTTCATTGTTTCCTGTGACCCATCCCAACCCTTGTCTACAAGGGGGGGTGTCCGGGCGCAAAATAATGGTGCAACCTCCCTAAAGCACAAGCTGTACTCGTGTCGGCATGGGGCGGCGGGTGCTTTATCAGAGACACACGTGGGTTAGGGTACCAGATCCTGTATGCATAGACGGGGGAGGGTGCGTAACCATCTGTACTACGGGGTAACAGAAATATTCCAAGTTTTCAGCCCCTGTTACACTGGGCATGAACCGTGGCGACCCCCCCCCTGGCGGGTACCTGGAGAAGAGGATGTCTTCTATCTGCGACCTTCGCACGAAACTTGCGTATCACTATCGTTATTCACCCAGCCTCACGGGATACGGCGGATCGGACCGATCGTATAGCGTTGAGGACGCTGACGGAGTCCCTCGAATGGTTAGAAGTGGCGGATGGAAATGGGTAGTGAATCGGTTGCTCCTACTCGAGTATACTTTGCACGTAGGCGTAGGCTGAGCTCGATAGGAGGCTTTTACCGTAGGCGGTACTCCTCTAGGGGGTGGTTAGCAATTCCACTTTAAACGAAACCGCGGCCGGAGCGGATCCGGAAGTTTCTACGCTGGGGAAGCCCCAATACTCTGGGAAATAGAATGGCCTTCTCTATCTAGAGAGTGCGCGGGAGACCAGGATGATGTATTTCGGCTTAGGTAGCCCTTTGAGCGAGGCATACGGTTCGATGCTTAATGCGGACCCGACCACTGGGAATGGGCAAGCTGGGAGCGAGGTTGTCTTGGCCCCTCGGGGCTGAGCTGCCTCTACACCAACGCTGCGGCAGTAACACACTGTTGTCATATGCGGAGGTGCGTCAGCTCTCACCTTGAGAATCAAAACGTCCGATAAGGTGCGGACGTTAAAGATCCTCATTGTCCTTTTAAGAACGACCGAGTATACGGGAAAGCAATGTCCTTCCTCAACAACCCATTAGCATATCTAAAAAATGATCCGCTGAAGCAATAGGAGGACATGAAAACTATTTTTCCGGTCTTTATATACAAGCAAGGGTTGTTTTAATGATGCCGGCGACTTTTGTGTACTGTGAAGTTTTGTGTTATAAAAGAAACAAGATCTCCCCAACATATGTTAATGAACTTTTGTTTCTGCATGATGTTGGGGAGGAATATTAGGGTATTTTCCAAGACCCAAAATGAAAATATTAATTTTTATGTAGGTACATGTATTTTTATTTTATTAATTACATAAAAAATAAGTATTCAATTTTTTTATCTGTTACTGTCAAACCACTCGTTAATTACACGAATAAATAAGTTTACAGTTTCCTGATTTTTTAAAAATATATTACAGCCAAATACAGTCAGCAAATTACGATTATTTATTAAAAAAAAAAAACTTTTTTAATATAAATTAATATTCACATTAAAACTTAATAAATTCACTAGTTTTCGTGGTCCGCTTGACCGATTAATATTTTTCAATTAATCAAGGTTTTTAGTTGAGATAAAAAAGTCAGTGTCACGAAAAATGGCAAAAAGGAGGGAAAATTCAAAAGGTGGGGTTGAGATGGGAAGTTAGTGTCCGAGTGGATCGAGGTCACGCTAGCTCAAGTGGTAGAGCAGCGGCGTATCTAGCCGAAGATCATGGGTTCGAATCCCGCTCGTGACACTGACTTTTTTATCTCAACTAAATATCTTAATTAATTGAAAGTTAAAACTTAATGAAGGTGAACACATGGAAAGGCCTTCTTATGTACCTATGTATGTAGTTTTTTTTGCGTTTTATCCCTATAGTTTCAATATTTAATTGTTGTTGGCTTAATTGCCGAAAAAATTTCCTATAAACAAATTGATAATATTTTATTTATGTAGGGTGTGGTAGTATTTATTAAATTCTTTTATTTTTGCTGCCTTGTACTGTCTATTTATCTTGTGTTCTTGTCGAATTTTTCCAGTTTGACATCAATTTTAATCTTTCTTACAAGAAATATATGTTGAAAATGTATTTTATTTTAAATAAAACAAATCCAAAGTGATTTTCCCTTTTATAAAAGTGTAAACGTTGATCGTGAGTCGCGTAAATCTTGAAATGAGATCGGTCTCGTCGTCGGCTGACTGGGCAAGAAACCGTCTTCCATTATAACGGTAAGTGAGGCTCATTACACGACCTCTCATTACAAAACCTTTGTACCTCGGTTCTTTAGGATCCACTTAATCATCCCCCTTGTTGAAAAATTACCCCTTATAAATACAGCCCAGTCAAATGAAACGTGAAGTCCGATTCGGATGAGCCACACGCTACTCGCTTCTACTCCGGTAGGCACCCTTGCAGGGAAAGTTCTCTGAGCTTTAAAAACTTGTGAAATTTAAAAAAAAAATTCTTGATATTTTCTTTGAAAAGTATCTAATAATCCGTTATATTGACCAAATTACTTCTTTCAATTAATTAATCTTTTTACGTAAGATTATTCGGAGATTGTGAGATGCGGTTTGGTGTGACGTAGGTTTAGAAAAACCTTTTCTTTATCGTGTCAACGTTTCGATCTTTATTGAGATCATCTTCAGGGCCTGGGATTTATAAACATTGTTTAAATTTTACAAATACATGTAGGATGTGAATAGATAAAAGGAATTTATGCAATGCTAGAAATTTTAGATAAAAAAGTAAATAAATAAAATGAATTTATACAATGCTAGAGATTTTAGATAACAAAGTAAATAATTAAATAAATAAATAAAATGAATTTATACAATGCTAGAGATTTTAGATAACAAAGTAAATAAATAAATAGATAAAAGGAATTTATACAATGCTAGAGATTTTAGATAACAAAGTAAATAATTAAATAAATAAATAAAATGAATTTATACAATGCTAGAGATTTTAGATAACAAAGTAAATAAATAAATAGATAAAAGGAATTTATACAATGCTAGAAATTTTAGATAAAAAAGTAAATAAATAAATAAAATGAATTTATACATTGCTAAAAAATATTGGATAAAAAATTATACAATGCTAGAAAATAGTTTATTTTTTTAATCTAATATTTTGTAGCATTGTATAAATTCATTTTATTTATTTATTTACTTTGTTATCTAAAATTTCTAGCATTGTATAAATTCATTTTTTCACATCCTACATGTATTTGTAAAATTTGAACAATGTTTATAAATCCCAGGCCCTGAAGATGATCTCAATGAAGATCGAAACGTTGGCACGATAAAGAAAATGTTTTTCTAAAACCTCACGATCTCCGAATAATCATTGACTAACGGTCACTAAACACCATACATTTTTTGTAAAGTTTTGGTTGAAATGGAAAAGTTAGTGTCACGAGCGGGATTCGAACCAGAGACCTTCGGCTCGATGCGCCGCTGCTCTAACCACTTGAGCTATCGCGACTTCGATCCACTCGAACACCAACTGTAATCAATCTCAACCCGCAACCTTTCCAATTCGAAAAATGGCAAAAAGGAGGGAAAATTCGAAAGGTTTTAGGTTGTGATGGGGAATTGGTGTCCGAGTGGGGATGAGCATCGATGGTCGATGTTTTCAACATCGTGTTAGTGTGTCGATGTTTTTGGACCATCGATGGTGGGTTGTCGATGTTTTATTAACTTTTTCAGTTTTTCTTTATTTCCACTTTTATGAATAGGGAATATTCTTCTGATATGAAAGTGACCTATCAGAACGTGTCAGGAGTTGGTCAATTTGTTGCCTTAGTGGCACATCTATTCCCTTTGAACGATTATTTTCCAAAGCTCGACAGATTATTTGGAAAACCGGAAATCGCTTGGAGGATAAATTGGCTTTAAAGCTACGTTTTTTACTTGCGTTCCGGAGAAGATGTGGTAGTGTTTCATTGTAAAATTTGGATACATTAATTCCAATAAATTAAGGATATGGTTGATTTAGTTAGGTACATGTTAAACATTTACTGTTTTTTAGCTAGGGACAGGAATTGGCCTTGAGTGGATTATGGAATTTTTACAAAATATCGAACAAAAACGGGGAGGTATTTTGAATAAAATTCACAGGCACAAAATACTTAAAAAAATATACGTTTTTTATTTAAAAAGGACCGAGAGATCTATATATGACTGTAACTGTAATGAAACAACAAGAAAAAATAATTCCTAACAAGTGTTATTAAAAAAATAAACATGATTTTTATTAATAAAATTCCTAATAAAGGTTCAGAAATGGCGAAGTTTGAAAAATTAGATTATGTTTCTACAGTGGCACAAAAATAATTCACTAGTTTTCGTGGTCCGCTTGACCAATTAATATATTTCAATTAATTAAGGTTTTTAGTTGAGATAGAAAAGTCAGTGTCACGAGCGGGATTCGAACCCACGATATTCGGCCAGATGCGCCGCTGCTCTACCACTTGAGCTATCGTGACCTCGATCCACTCGGACACTAACTTCTGACTTTTTTTATCTCAACTAAAAACCTTAATAAATTGAAACATAAAAATAATGTATGCATATGAAAATAATTTGTGGTTTGAGTAATGAATACTGAAAAAACCATAGGTTGTACCACCATCGATGGTGACCATCGATTTTTTTTATTGATGCTCATCCTTATATCGGAATGGATCGAGGTCACGATAGCTCAAGTGGTTAATGCATCGGCGTATTTTAAATTTGTAAATTTTTATTTAAATTTGTCGTTTTCTGATCATTCTGGTTCACCTTTATCTACTTTGGACTACCCACTACTGAAGATTGCGAGAATCTGAAGCTAGTTGGAAAGACCCAAAACAGCAAGGATAGGCAGACCAAGACGATCGAAAATGGCTAAGATTTTTCATTAAGATATAATATTAATTAATATACTTTGATATTATTGAGGGTAATGTAAAAAAAATCTGTTATAGGAAAATATGGAACTTGAATTTGAACCAGAGGTAGTCGCATTTTAACAAGTAGAATATATTGCCTATGTCTTTTGTCGTTTATTTATTCAATGGAGTGGAATTTTTATTGAATAGAGCCTAGCCAAATAAATAAAAAGCATATTAAAAAAACGTCAGTTGAAAAAGAAAACAAAACCAAAAAACCTCGTCATATCAAGATGAAAATCCTATTTGTCACATATCACAGTTTTATCGTCCAGTGCCGTGCGAAGGGGATTTAACATTTTTTTTCACTAACAATTACAACACAAATTAAATCGGTGACTATGAATAATTCATCTATTGAAAAAGTGAACGACGCCGCCGGTCGAAAAGGGGCCCCGGGCCACTTCCGCACTTCATATCTCATCTCGGAGACGGAAATCGGAGCGACATCCCTCCGGGGAACAGGGATAAAACACCCATTCGAAACCGTGTTATGAATGATTGCAGTACATTCATCAGGTGAAACATAAAATGATGCTATCTTTCCTCGGGGGGTGCCTCGCCTCCAACCGGCAACCTCCTAGGCTTTAAAAAAAACTTAAATAAAAACGCCTAAATTATCGTTTCCCGCCCCCCATGAAGTTAACAACTCAATACCTTATTGTTCTGGACGAACATTTAACATAATAAATATTTCCTACGAGGGTATAAATACAAATATGTTACATTAAATTACAAAAATAGTGTCGTTATTCGAAATTGAAAATTTTATTTTTACTACTTTTATTAAGTTTTGATCTCTAGTAATGAATTTACCCAAACACTAAATAACCTAGTTTTATTGATGTGCTCTCTGGTTCTCGAGGATGCTCTAAGCTTATTCTTGGGAAGTTTTTCTTTATTTCTTTTTTAAGGTAGCGAATGGTCTTGATTTGGACGACGTAAACTTCGGTTTGTTGTTTTGTTGTCCGATGCTCTTTTCGGTGCCCTAACTCGTCCTCTCAAGTTGAACAAGCTGCTTCCGAAACGGTTGCTAGTTCTTGGTTTCTGCATTCTAAGTCAGCAAAGCGAATGAAATTAGTGACGCTGATTGAATCTTCATGTTTATTTTATTAAATTTTTTGTTTTCAGTCTGTAAGGCACCTTCAAGATTCTTTTGTCCTGTTCCGCCTCATTTTTTACGTTTTGAACTCGCTCTTCTTCTTCTACTTGGTAAAGAACGTCTCGACTTTAGAGTTGAGGCTGACTAAGTTTATCGCGTTAAAATACAAAAGCAATACACAAAATCGTCGCTGAAGATGGCGAGAGTCCGAAACACGCCTAGACCAAAACAGGGAGGATAGGCAGACCAAAACGAAAGGAACCAACCAAATTACACGTTCATCAACCCGCTGACTCCAGAGGGAAATCTCACAGTTCAAAAGAAACTATGATACTGACATTTTCTCTTGAGGTGTGGTGATGATGATGATACGAAGAAGCGGGAGTTTAGTATTCCTCAAGCATCGCAGCCTTTTAGCTTAATGCACTTTCGTATGTTATACGGAATGATTACCGATGATTGAGGTCCACTTAAGATGGCGAGAAGCCGAAACAGCAAGGATAGGCGGACTAAAACGATCGGAACCGGACAAAATCAAAAAGTTCATCATAGCACAGATTACAAAATTCCTGTTGCTCGGTCGTTTCCGATCACCCTGGTCTGAGCTTTCGCGACTATGGCGAAAAACGAGTCCGAGAGACCCAAAACAACAAGAACTGTCAAACCAAAACGAACGGAACCGGCCAAGTAACATGTTCATCAACCCGCTGATTCCACAAGTTAATCTCACAATTCAAAAGAAACTAAGATACTAAAATTTTCTCTTGAGGTTTGATGATGGTGATGAGGAGGATGAAAGGTAGAAGAGGAAGTATGGTATTTCCCAAACATCGCAGCCTTTTAGCTTAATGCACTTTCATAACTTATACGGGGTGGTGAACCTGTATTTTGGTCGTCGCCAAAAATTGAGATCCACCTAGCTTGCCTGTTTTGACTATCAACTAATTAAGATGGCGAGAAGCCGAAACATCAAGGATAGGTAGACTAAAACGTTCGGAACTGGCCAAACTACAAGTCCGTCACCGCACAGATTTCAAAATTCCTGTTGTTCGGTCGTTTCCGATCACCCTGGTCTGGCTGAGCTTTCGCGATGATGGGGAAAAACGAGTCCGAGAGACCCAAAACAACAAGAACAGGCAAACCAAAATGACCTGACCCGGTAAGACCAGATGTTCATCATACCGAAGATCCCAAGGGAAAATCTCACAATTTCGAAGGAGTAAGATTCTGATAGACCAAAACAGGGAGGATAGGCAGACCAAAACGAACGGAACCGGCCAGATTACACGTTCATCAATCCGCTGATTCCACAAGGAAATTTCACAATTCAAAAGAAACAAAAATACTAACATTTTCTCTTGAGGTTTGATGATGGTGATAAGGAGGATGAAACGAAGAAGAGGAAGTTTGGTATTCCCCAAACATCACAGCCTTTTAGCTTTATGTACCTTCTTAATTTATACGGAGTGGTAAACCTGTATTTTGGTCGTTGCCAATAGTTGAGGTTCACCTATCTTGCCTGTTTTGACTATCAACTAATTAAGATGGCGAGAAGCCGAAACAGCAAGGATAGGCAGACCAAAACGAATGGAACCGGACAAACTAAGTTCGTAACAGCACAAATTTCAAAATTCCTGTTGTTCGGTCGTTTCCGATCACTCTGGTCTATCTGAGCTTTCGCCATGATGGCGAGAAACGAGTCCGAGAGACCCAAAACAACAAGAACTGGCAAACCAAAATGAATGGAACCGGCCAAATAACATATTCATCAACCCGCTAATTTCACAAGGAAATCTCACAATTCAAAAGAAACTAAGATATTAACATTTTCTCTTGAGGTTCGATGATGGTGATGAGGAGGATGAAACGAAGAAGAGGGAGTTTGGTATTCCCCAAACATCGCAGCCTTTTAGCTTAATGTACTTTCTTAAGTTATACGGAGTGGTGAACCTGTATTTTGGTCGTTGCCAATAATTGAGGTCCACCTATCTTGTCTGTTTTGACTACCAGCTAGTTAAGATGGCGAGAAGCCGAAACTACACGGATAGGCGGACTAAAACGAACGGGACCGGCCAAACCCAAAACAACAAGAACAGGCAAACCAAGATGATCTGGGTCAGAACAGATGTTCATCATACCGAGGATCTCAAAATCTCACAATTTCAAAGGAGTAAGATTCTGTTAGACCAAAACAGCGATGATAGGCAGACCAAAACGAACGGAACTGGCCAAATTAAAATTCCCGCTGACCCCAAAGGGGTACCCCTAACGTAACACTACTTTTTACTAAAATTTTCTTTTGAGGTTTGATGATGGTGATGAGGATGTCATGAAGAAGCAGGAGTTTGATATCCTCCAAACATCGCAGCTTTTTAGCTTAATGTACTCTCTTGAGATATACGTACTAGTAAACTTGTATTTTGGTCGTTATCAATAATTCAGGTCCACCTGTCTGCTTTAGTCTGTCACCAACTGAAGATGGCGTGAAGCCGAAATAGCAAGTGAGTCAGGTTGTACATAACATACTTAACACAGCGTATTTTGCCAATTTCCCAAGATTCAATAGCAAAATACAGATTTAGTTGTTAGGAAAATATCTGGGTTTTGCCCAATTACTTTACTTCATTTTACAATTTTTGATTTAAGTCAGTTTCCACGGCAATGAGTTATAATCAACTAAGTAGGCCTGGTTGTGTTTTTTTAATGTACGATTGAATTATAAATGGAGTTAGTGATCAATGTAAGGCAGCGATTCATGGTGTAGAGGGTCCTTCTGTAGGACTGCTTTGTCCACAAAGTCATTTTTGATGCTGAAAACTTTACAATAATTAACTAAAGCAATGTTCAATACATGGAATTACACAATGACAGAGTTTCATAAGCCGTAATAAATGAGACGTCCGAAATAAAAATATCATGCTGAGTATGAAAGTGAAATTTCTTCGGATGTATGTAGGGGTAGGTGCGATTATTTATGAAATAATTTACAAGAGTCCTACGAAAGACTTCGGTGATTTACAGTTCGTTAGACACTTAAAGACAATAGATGCCTGAGTAAGAAACAGAAACAATACAGGCTCGATTGCGTGTGGTCTGACCCTGGTGGCCCATTACATATGACAACACAAATTCTTAATCAAAGGAAAATACCCCCTTTGTACTTTTTAATAGACCCGATTGTTGTTTACTCACGATTAAGAGGGGCTGATGACCCGGCTGGGCCGAGCCACTTAAGCCCACCACAGCGACAAGGTGGTACCTAGGAAAGTCGGCGTTTTAACGCAAAACTCCTGCTCGGTCAATCAGTCATCCATTGTGCACCCGGACGGCAATCAACTTTTTATTCACTTATTGATTTGGAATTGTCAGGACGGTAACGATGCGATTCATAAGACTTTCTCCGGAGTCACTTGCTTTATACGTTGACCGGATCAGCCCACTTGACCGATTAACAAGAAATCCGAAGAAATCATAATGGAATATATAAAATTTTCAAATTAACCCTTTTTATTTTCATTTTAAGACTTTCCGTAACAAAAGTTTTTTAAATTTAATGTTTTATTAACGAAGACACGATAGCTCAAGCCGTTAGAGCAGTATTGAGTCAAAGGTCGTGGGTTCGAATCTCGTTCGTGACACTAATTTTCACCGACTCGCAGACCAAAACCCATCATCTATTATAACAGCCAGTCAGGCTTAACTTAAAAGGTATGTACACAAAACTAAAAAACTACACAACACCATTACTAACTTCACTAATTTCGTGGTTCGCTTGACCAATTAATACATTACAATTAATTAAGGTTTTTAGTTGAGATGAAAAAAAAGTTAATGGCACGCGCGGGATTCGAACCCACGATCTTCGGCTAGATACGCCGCTGCTCTACCACTTGAGCTATCGTGACCTCGATCCACTCTCCACTTGAGATAGGAAGCTGATGTCCGAGTGGATCGAGGTCACCATAGCTCAAGTGGTAGAGCAGCGGCGTATCTAACCGAAGATCGTGTGTTCGAATCCCGCTCGTGCCATTAACTTTTTTTCATCTCAACTAAAAACCTTAATTAATTGTAACCATTACTAACGTTTAGTTTAACAAACAATGCCATGAGTTCACCGACTCGCAACCGAAACCCATCATCTACAAATTTTTCATACAGCCAAAAACCTTAGATAAAAAGAATAATTAATTGGAATAATTACTATGGCCAATTATGACCACTAATCAAATATTGGTTATATCAACCTTTTTTGTGTTCAAATCAACCTTTCGTAACTTTTTTAGCTTTTTTTAAACTCAAATGAATTTTTTAAAATTTTCAATTAGCCTTTTTTAATTTCAAATCAGCGCTTGTTTGATTGTAATCAACTCTTTCTTTTAAATATCAAGAAACTTCGGAGAAGGAATGAAATGGTAGCACATAAACTAAAATTTCTGCTTAAAAAAAAATCAAATATAAAATAATTGGGCTCTTAGAAGCTAAAAATTAAATATAAAAACAAATGATTCTTTTTTTAATTTAAGATTTTTTAAAATATAAAATAATTAGACTCTTAAAACCCATATGAAAATTAGCAATTATACATTAAAATATTCTTTTTCATATATAAGGCCGGGTCGAGAAGGGAAAGGGCCATACTTAGTAGGCTCGCATAGGTGATAATAGGATTACGCATGAGCATTTGTTGACGGGAAAGAGATCGGGCCGATGCCCGTTATGTACCGAATGATTAAGCATTGAGCATATTTTACAATGCAGAAAACTAGAAGCCTGCAGGTTGAACTAGAAAGTTCCTGATGACCTAAGCGTGGCCTTACGTGGCAGTGAGCACGGATCGCTGTTTAGGTACATCAGAGCTGTAAGTTGTTAAATGTATTGAGTATGTGTTTATGTGTTGCGTTTTATATGTTAGTGTAAATGTAAATTGGGCGTTGTATGACGGCTTTTCGCCGTGGCATTGCGGAGGTTCTCTCTACGCACTATCCGGGTGTTCCAGCCTGGTGGGAAGCGTGAAAATCTTTATGTGTTATGTGTTTATGTTTTTCTTGTTCTCTTAATAACAATTTAACAACATGAGGTGCCTTCGAGAGGTTAGCAGGATAAGGAAACAGCAGATAAAATATGAAAGAGTCAGTGACAAAGATGCACGAAAGAAAAAAAAAGAAAAGAACAAAAACGAAGAAATTGTGCTTAAAGCGCACAGGGGCGGCGATGTCCACTCTTATGGGGTCATAAATAAATAATAAAATACAAAACAACATATAACAATCCAATTATTTTATATTTAAAACAATTCAACTTAATAGAAAAATCCTTTATTTTTATATTTAAATTTATATAATATTTAATTTTAATTGTAATTAATTTAAATTACCGTAAATTAAAAGACGATTAATTTTTGATATTTAATTTTTATCATTTTTTAATTCTCATAAGATCGTTTGAGAGTCCAATTATTTTTAATTTAATTTTTTTTCTTTAGCAGGAATTTTACTTTACGTTTAATACCATGGTTTAGATCTTTTGATGTTTAAAAAAATGGGTTGACTGGAAATTAAAAAGAGATTATTTGATGCGAAAAGATTTTAAATTAAAAAGGTTAATTTGGTGTGAAAAGATTTTAAATTAAAAATCGTTAATTTGATGAGAAAAGATTTTTAATTAAAAAGGGTTAATTTGATGAGAAAAGATTTTAAATTAAAAAGATTAATTTGATGCCAAAAGATTTTTATTAAAAAGGGTTAATTGGATGCGAACAGATTTTAAATTAAAAAGGGTTAATTAATTTGATGAGAAAAGATTTTAAATTTAATGCGTTAATTTGATCTGAAAAGATTTTAAACTAAAAAGGTTAATTTGATGCGACAAAATTTTAAATTAAAAAGCGTTAATTTGATGCGAAAAGATTTTTAATTAAAAAGGGTGAATTTGATGCGAAAATATTTCAAATTAAAAAAGGTTAATTTGATGCGAAAAGATTTTAAATTATAAAGGATGAAGTGGACGAGAAAAGATTGTAAATTAAAATAGGATATGTTGATGCAAAAATTTTAAATTAAAATAGGTATAATTTGATGCGAAATTTTTTAAATTAAAATAGGGATAATTTGATGTAAAAAGATTTTAAGTTAAAAAGATTAATTTGATTCGAAAAGATTTTAAATAATAAAGGGTTAATTTGATGCGAAAAGATTTTAAATTAAAAAGGGTGAATTTGACGTGAAAAAATTTTAAATTAAATTACAGATAATTTGATGCGAAAATTTTTAAATTAAAATAGGATAATTTGATGCGGAAAGATTTTAAATTAAAAAGGGTTAATTTAATGCGAAAATATTTCAAATTAAAATAGGGATAATTTGATGCGAAAAGTTTTTAAATTAAAATAGGGATAATTTGATGCAAAAAGATTTTAAGTTAAAAAGATTAATTTGATTCGAAAAGATTTTAAATAAAAAAGGGTTAATTTGATGCTAAAAGAATTTAAATTAAAAAGGTTGAATTTGACGTGAAAAGATTTCAAATTAAAATAGAGATAATTTGATGCGAAAATTTTTAAATTAAAATAGGGATAATTTGATGCGAAAAGATTTTAAATTAAAAAGGGTTAATTTAATGCGAAAATATTTCAAATTGAAATAGGGATAATTTGTTGAAAAAAGATTGTAAATTAAAAAGATTAATTTGATGCGAAAAAAATGTAAATTAAAAATGGATAACTTGAAATTAAAAAGAGTTAATTTGAGCGAAAAAGCTTAAATTTGGAGTTTAAACGGTTTAGTTTAAAGTTAACAAAGGTTAATTTGAAATTTAAAAAAATTTAATTTAAAGTTAAAGGGAGTTAATTTATCGTGAAAAAGCTTTTCTGCCCTCTGTCAGTTAATCTGCCTGCCTTTCTCCATCTCATTCTTATAAACCATCTACCACTTGTTAAGAAGTGTATTTTTATTATTATATATTATTAATGAACACTACGCTTTTTTATCTTTTAACCTCACAATAAGCAAAATATAACCGAAATAAAAACAAATTATAGTAATATATCAAGAGTATATTTCCTTTTGATAATTGGAATTTTTAATGATGGCACATGCCATTTAATTCCAAATTTGACACATTTGAATTTAGAACTTTTATCGAACTTGTTATTTATGCGGTGAGAGACGAGCCCAGGTACAAACTAAGGTGTAATAAACGAACTGGAGTGCGTGTACTCCGGCCCGATAACAGCCCTTGGCTTGCTTTCAAATTAGCCTGTATTGAGTAATTAACATAGCCGATCTAATTGGAAGAATAACATTAGCCCTATCTGCTCGCAGGACACGTACAGCATTACGCTCGCTTTTCACCGGGGAACTGCCTATTTATAGCAGCAGCTAGAAAATAAGCGATAACTCTTTCGTAACAGAAAGCCTCATTAATTACTTCTTTAATTTTACGGTTGTCGGGGCGAAGGGTACAGGCATCAAAGTGTATATGACCGCGTTTAATCATTAAAAATGTACTTAAGATACCTTCAGACGATAATAAAAACTGACCCTTGTAATTGAGGCATTCATATCTATATTAAAAGGCTTTTTAATTTTTCAACACAGGGGATAAACACCTTCAGTGACTGTCAATAAGAGAAAATTGGATTAGTTTTACTTGAAATACAGTGACTTTTATTACCTAATAGTACAAAGCCAGGATTAGAAAACATAGGGTGTAATTTACTAGACGGTATTCACTCACGTGTGAAATTTTATTTCTTTCCATTATGACCAATAATTAACTGAGCTATGTATTCGGCTATAGCTATGTCATCATCAACAATACGACATTTTTACAACACGTTAAAAAAAATCGAGCGACCTTTAACAATGGGGCAGCCTCCGAAGAATGCCGTGATGATGGTCCTTCATTATCAGGTTCTGCGGCGCGGACGTATCTTAATCAGAGGCCATACTGGGCACAATTTAAAGAGGAAAGATTTATCTGTCAGACGCATTTTCAGAGGTTGACTGTGATGATGATGATGAAAGGAGAATGGGAGCTGAAGGTTTACGTTCCCAAGCACTGCATTGGCTTGTAATTTAATAGTTCGTTAATTCATATTTTCGATTCCTCTTTCTTTTAAGAAGTACTAGGTCAAGGACTGTCGTTGCTATAATTCTTTTTCCTGGGCTTTCTTTCTAATCCAGGTTATGTCTCCATTGAGCGGTTGCTTCACATGCGAACATGATATGAATGGATGTTTCTTGTTCCTCATTGCATAACCAACAAATGGTATCATCATTGAATATGCCCATGTTGCGTACATGTTTTCTCAGATGCTAGTGACCGGTAAATAATCATGACTCCTCAGAGCTTAGCCCTCCCTAACTATAGCAGTGAGTTTGCCAGTTTTGGTAAGGGATTTTATAGCATGACGCTTCTGGAAAGATTTCTCCAAACGTCTTTTTTGGATCCATTCTATGATGGATTTTTGAAAATTATCTTAATAGGTTCTAAGTTTCTAAAAATTAATTAGTCTTGCAGATCCTCCGAGGTTGTCTGTATTAAAGGATGATCATAAATATAACGTAGCAGATCTCAACACAACACCTCTAAATGTTATTGTAACATGAACATTCTGGTCCTATATTCTTGTCATTTTCATCATTCATACGCGGTTTGGCACTTAAACAAGCTTTTCTATACAGCTGATCGAAGATGTTGATGCTCATCATGATGACCTCAAAGACAATTTTGTAGCAGCGGATTCGTCTCAGATCATTCTGGTCAGCCTAGTTTATAGGTCTATAAAAGTATAAATGGATATGATCAGATCATAGTTCATAGCATTGCACATTTCAATATAATATCTCACAACGTTATAGACGCTTGGTCGTCCCTCATTGTTCGGATCAGATTAGTCACACTGGTTTTATGCATTTCAGCACCAGAAGTTGTCTATAAAGGATGATCAATTACAGTTTCATCTCCACGACGACCACAATACAACGATTCTCAATGGCATAGTCGCTTGGTCTTCCACGGTCACTCTGGTCAGACTGGGCACGCTGGTTTTGTACGTTAGACTCATTATGGCTTTTCAGCATGTCCAGAAGTTGTCTATAAAGGATGATCAATTACAGTTTCATCTCCACGACGACCACAATACAACGATTCTCAATGGCATAGTCGCTTGGTCTTCCACGGTCACTCTGGTCAGACTGGTCACGCTGGTTTTGTACATTAGACTCGTTATGGCATTTCAGCATGTCCAGAAGTTGTCTATAAAGGATGACTGAAGATGATCATGTACAGATTCATCACCACGATGACCTCAATACAACAATTCACAATGCCATAGTCGCTTGGTCTTCCACGGTCACTCTGGTCAGACTAATCACGCGGGTTTTGTTCATCAGACTCGTTATGGCTTTTCAGCATGTCCAGGAGTTGTCTATAAAGGATGATTGGGGATGATCAAGTACAGTTTCATCACCACGATGACCACAATACAACGATTCTCAATGGCATAGTCGCTTCGTCTCCATGGTCACTCTGGTCAAACTAATTACGCTGGTTTTATTCATCAGACTCGTTATGGCTTTTCAGTGTGTCCAGAAGTTGACTATAAAGGATGATTGGAGATGATCAAGTACAGATTCATCACCACGATGACCTCAATACAACAGTTCACAATGCCATAGTAGCTTGGTCTTCCACGGTCACTCTGGTCAAACTAATTACGCTGGTTTTGTTCATCACTCGTTATGGCTTTTCAGCATGTCCTGAAGTTGTCTATAAAGGATAATTGGGGATGATCAAGTAGAGTTTCATCACCACGATGACCTCAATACAAAAGTTCACAATGCCATAGTAGCTTGGTCTTCCACGGTAACTCTGGTCAAACTAATCACGTTGGTTTTGTTCATCACTCGTTATGGCTCTTCAGCATGTCCTGAAGTTGTCTATAAAGGATGATTGGAGATGATCAAGTACAGATTCATCACCACGATGCTCTCAATACAACAGTTCACAATGCCATAGTAGCTTGGTCTTCCACGGTCACTCTGGTCAAACTAATCACGCTGGTTTTGTTCATCAGACTCGTTATGGCTTTTCAGGATGTCCAGAAGTTATCTATAAAGGATGATTGGAGATGATCAAGTACAGTTTCATCACCACGATGACCTGAATACAACAATTCATAATGCCATAGTCGCTTGGTCTTCCACGGTCACTCTGGTCAGACTGGTCACGCTGGTTTTGTACATCAGACTCGTTATGGCTTTTCAGGATGTCCAGAAGTTGTTTATAAAGGATGATTGGAGATGATCAAGTACAGATTCATCACCACGATGACTTCAATACAACAATTCACAATGCCATGTAGCTTGGACTTCCACGGTCACTCTGGTCAGACTAATCATGCTGGTTTTGTTTTTCAGAGTCGTTATGGCTTTTCAGCATGTGCAGAAGTTGTCTGTAAAGGATGATTGGACATGATCAAGTACTTATTCATCACCATGATTACTTCAATACAACAATTCACAATGCCATGTAGTATTGAATCCACGGTCACTCTGGTCAGACTAATCACGCTGGTTTTGTTCATCAGACTCGTTATGGCTTTTTGATCAGGAAAAAGGGTCATCTTCACGATGTCGTCGACACATTTCGCAATGCTACAGTAGCTTGGAACTCAACGATCAATCTTGGTAGGCTAGTCAACCTGGTTTTGTCTGTAAAGGTTTTCATTTAAAAAAATGTGTTCATTAAAAAATGACATGACTTTTCAGGTTGGTAAAATCTTTAACGTTCTCTAGTTTCCTTCTGCCTTTATTCTCTACAGCTGCATTCTATAATAGAAATCATGGCTAGGAAATAGTTTTGGCCTCTCGCTCTCCCTAATTGAATTTAATTACGAGACCAAATTCGAGTCTGAAGTGGGAAAAGGGCTCTATCATTACGAGGGATGCAATTAGGCATTTCGAGCAAGGCGCCTAGGGCAGCCCTCGGAACAGTTGACAATGAAACCCACCGGTCAAGTGTTAGTCGCTCCAGGGGAAACAAGTCGTAAACCCCCGGAGTTAGAGGCTGAGTTGGCAGATACGTCGGATCATCCTGTTTTATTTCAATCTCTGAAAGCCCATTGTTGAAAAACACCCCGGAGGATGATGAGGTGTCCATGAATTGCTGGTTTTAGGCTCTGTAAATCATTTATTTTCTTTTAATTTAACATGTCCGCAGTTCTTTTATTCAAAAGACTTATGTACTTAGTAATATGTAATCATTTTTGGTCTGTCTATTGACATTAGGTTTTAGAATTGGTCATCTCAGATCCTTCTACTATCGTATTGGTTGTATCAGACTGGCAAAAAAATTAGTCTAAGTTACCATATCCAACTCTATTTTTGACTAATGGAATCCAATCGTTCTCAGACATTCGCCTATTGACCATTTATTATCTATGTTAACGTGGGATAAAATGTCACGAAAATTCAACAAAGGATTCACAAACCACCAGCTGGATCTAAGACAACTATCCTAAGATAAGCAAGCCCCATCAGGTCAATTTTAACTTATACGATCGATTGGTCGACAGCCAGAAACAGACTTTTTAGTCATGAAGGATATCTTTTGTTTTAGGTCTCTTTTGGAATGACAAAAAGTGAGAGTGGACCTAGATTTCAATCCACGAAACCGAAACTGGTTTGACTCGTGACCAAAATACGAGATTAGACGGTCGAGTGATTAACACCTTTGGGGATCTTTTTGAGCTCTGCGTGATGAGAATGCTTGATCATATCCGGGCATCCTGGTCGGCCATGTGCATTGTAGAATCTCGCCAATGCAGTGCTCGGTCTGTGTGTTATTTTATCATTCCATTTGTCAGTTAGTAGAACATCAAGGAATATCAACTGACCTGAGTATAATATAGAATAAAACTGACCAAATATTGAGAAAGGTGGACTGCCTCAACCGCCTAAAACAGCGAGACAAACCAAATAGGAATATTTTAAGGTGTTGAGAGCAATTCTACCTATTAAGCTAAAAGACGTCAAATTTTTAATGCCTAAAGATGGTGATCACAAGTCCAGTGCATCAAGTATCATCAGATGGTTGTAGTTGTTTTGTTCATACAATTGTTCTGCCATTGAACAAAAGAACAGATGAAATCCGTTAGCTGTCACTGTTCTTTTTTTGGTCTAATCGTTTTGCTTCTAGGTACATTTGGGATAATGACAGATTTGGAATTCATTATGGCCTCGAAAGGGTTCTTGCTCTGTCCTCTGAATCAACCCGGGAACGGCGTGAGAGACTTTCGTAAATTTTATTTTACCTTTTGCCCTTTCCGGTTTTCACCAAACGTTTCGTAAAGTTTTTTGAAATGGATGGGTCTAAAAAGATAGGCGACTGGACGAGAAAGGTCGCCTAGCGGATTCCACTGGCTAATTAAAAACCATTATTGCGACTTGGCCGACGTAACGCCTAATCTGGTTTTATTGCACAGTCCATCACGAAGGTGGCCCATTAAGTTGGAGTAATTACGTCTTAACAGCCTAGAGTGTCAGAATCCCGCGTGCTAATATTTTTATTGACGATAAACGCTGCGTATTAAGGCGGAAGATGCCGAAGAAGATAAAATGACGTTTTCCAACAGTCACTCTCGTCAAATACTCAGTTTTTCACATGGCTTATGGTATGAAGCCTAAAAGAACGAAACTGCTCATAAAATAGCTGCTTTTCTTCAATGGAAAAGTAATTCAGATCTGCCTTTCTGAACCTTACTGTACTGCTAATTCATTAAAATTAACCGATTCTTAACCGCAGAAAAGCAGAAAAGTTTGTCAACTGGGTTATCCCAAGGCAAAATACGACAAATAAAAGCGGGAAAGATCGAGGTACAAGGACTGCCAAAACCCAGACGTAGGTGATTCTCGTCAGAAGTCATAAGTCAAATTCCGTCAGGTCCTTTATTTCGGCATACTAAAAAAAAGTTTCTACAAGTCCTACAAAGACATACTAAACTCAAAATTGTCTAGGGATATTTGTAATTTATTCTTATTCTATTAATTTTAATTAAATTAACAGTCATATTTTTGTTCGATAGTTAGAAAATACAAACCAAAAACAAATGTTAAACACATTTTTAATAACGGATTTGCTTAAGAATAGTAAACATGGAGATCACTCATTTTGTCAACAAACACCTTTTCTTCTTTTTAATCCAGTTGTATTCTCTTTAACCGTAGAAAGACATAATCTTGAACAAGAAGTTCGTAATATTATTGTGAGAATGAGTCATCGAGGTCACCGGCAAGTGGATATCGCAGAGGCAGTTGGCATTTCTCAGAGCGTGGTCTCCCGGTCTTTAGCCCGATTCGGAGAGGCTGGAAGTGCCTGGTAGTGTAGGCGCATTACGACGCTAAGGGAGGCCACAAATATTAATATTGCTGCTAAACGAAACCCTTTCCATAGTGCCCACCAGATTAATGAAGTACAATTTGTTTTGGCAAGGCCTTTATCAACACAAATGATTCGTAATCGGTCTTTAGTTGGCCGCACATCGTATACCCGACTTTGAGACGGCCTGCAGCAACAGCCCGCCACTGGCAAATCAGGAGAATATGGTGCAGCGAGCGCCTAGAAGAAAACACCAATTGGAATGCTGTTATGTTACTGATGAGTAGCGTTTATACTTGTGATAGCAGGTGCCAAGAGTCTACTGAGAACAGGGGATGCATACAATTTGTCAGTTCGTGCTCCCTTCAGTGCAGTTAGGAGGAGGCGGTGTGATGGTCTAGGCTGGGATTTACACTGGAGGACGGACTGGACTCCATATTGTCTAAGGCAAACTCACCGCAGTCCGTTAAGTCCAAGAAATTATCAATGAAAACATTTCTCAAACCAGAGATCTCATTGGCAGTGATTTTCACTTTCTGGATGGCATTGCCAGACCTCATAGAAGCAGAGCTTTCCATTGATGTTTAGAAAACCTGGGAATGTACCATCTGCCACTTCTCTGGGCACACATCTGCCCAATGTCTCCAGACCTCAATCTTATTGAGCACATGTGGGATGCGTTGCAGAGAAGGCTTTTCGATCACATCCGCAGCCAGATGACCTGCAACTGAGAGCAGCGTTGCAACATCTATGGAGAAAAATTCCTTACGAAATTAGCGACAACCTAGGTAACAGAGGACATAATACATTCATACATTTAAGAGACAATTCGTTAACAAAAGTAATGTTTACCTCAGTGGTTAGTTGTATAGTAAAGAATTTAGGCAATTCACCTGAGGATTTTTGATTGAAAAGGATCGCTCAATATTGAATGACTTGGCGGTTTACCTCAGCTCAACCCCGTATGTCCAAGTGGTAATAAAATGTTGTATTAAGTACACTTTACACTCTACGCGGTTTTTTACGTTCATAACTATTCTGTACTGGATATCTTCCGCAATAGTTCATGTCTTATGTTCAGTTGCTGTCCCTTAAGACCTTAGGGTCTATCTTTTCAGTTTAGTATGAGGATTCCACGTGAGACGTTTGTCGATAGGCGCAAATAGCCAACACAGTCGTGGATAGAGGAACACTGTTGAGGAATACAGAAGGTTGCCTACATGAGCTCTCCTTAGTGAGAAAGCACTGGCATTTATTTTCATCAACTTTTATCTTCTAGTTCTTAAGAAGATCTCAAGAACGGTAAGATGAGACTATAAGAAACGGCAAGGTCAGGATCTTTGTTAACAGACTATATCGTCTTATGAATAGGGAAATATTGGGATAATCAGGGACTCAACAGTATATAGGTGTCAAGCATAGGACCAAAGATACTACCTTGAGGGACTCCTGTCTGGCGATAGGTGAATGGGGAGAATCATACACTACCCAGAAGTAATGATCAGCAAGGTAAGTCTTTAGAATGAGGTAGGTAGTTGAGGTATGAGTTTACAAAGCATCCCAACATCCCGATCTACTTGCGCAACGTCGATAAAGACAGCCGGGAATTTACGCTTATACGATGAAGTCTACAACGCGGTGGCATTGCTCAACTGTAGAGTGTAAATGCGAAAAAATGTCATGATTAATTGGGACGAATTCGTTAAGGTGGTAATTAATGAAACAGTACAAACTTAACCCTTTCAGGACGTTTGTGATGTTTAGCGATCGTTAATTAATTACTATTTGGAGATCGTGAGATGCGGTCTGGTGTTATGTAGGTTTACAAAAACATTTTCTTTTTCGTGGCTACGTTTCGATCTTTATTGAGATCATCTTCAGGACGGTGTTCACGCACTTGCTTCACCTCTCTTCCCAACAGGAGGTCACTACGAAGTTAGAACCCGAGGAAACAGGAGCACTTCTTTTACTTGCTCTTCTTCAAAAAAAGAAGCAAAAAAGAAGGAAACCCAGTATCTGGACTGAGACTAGTGCTACTAGACTGAAGTTCAAAGTAAGTAGTTAGTATCTCACTTGGGGAAGAATTCTGACCATCCTGAATGGGTTAAGATGTAATTTTTTCTAATAGATAGATAATTAATAATCAGTTAACTAGTAATCTATTTTTAACCATTAATACTAAACATAGTCTAACAATAAATGTATGGTGATTAGTGACCGTTAATCGATATTTATTTAGAAATCGTGAGATGCCGTCTGGTGTGATGTAGGTATCAAAAAAACATTTTCTTTATCGTGCCAACGTTTCGATCTTTATTGAGATCATCTTCAGGGCCTGGGATTTACAAACATTGTTTACATATAACAATTACATTTTGGATGTGGAAAAATGAATTTATACAATGCAAAATATATTTTTTATATATTCAATCCAACACAGAAGGCAAACACTTTGAGTGAGTAAAAATAATTTGATTGAAAATATAAAAAATATATTTTGCATTGTATAAATTCACTTTTCCACATCCAAAATGTAATTGTTATATGTAAACAATGTTTGTAAATCCCAGTCCCTGAAGATGATCTCAATAAAGATCGAAACGTTGGCACGATAAAGAAAATGTTTTTCTGATACCTACATCACACCAGACCGCACGATTAAAAAATAAATATCTAACAATAAAGTCTACATACAGCTTATACAGCTAAAGTCTTTATACAGTTGTTTAAATATTATAAATAACTATAAGTTCCTTTTTGTTTTATCGAATATTAATAGGTTCTCTAGTGGGGCGTCGATGGCCGCAACGGTTTAGGCGTTGACACGACGCTCATCACTGCAAGGTAAAGGTCGCGGGTTCGAATCCAGCAGCCCTGAATTCGAACCCGACATACTTACAAATGGGCTTTTTTCAAAAACACTTTATATGACCTCTGCTGATGCGAACCCTCGTAAAAAAAAGTTCTCATGTTAAGATTGTTGATTTATCTATAATAAACAGCTAGTTGATGAATTATCTTTATTCTTTAGATGAATACAAACAATATATTACAATATTTTATGTTATGTGATTAAATTATGTTTTATTAATTTTAAATGTAAGAACTTACAACATGGTTTCTGTACTCATACGTCACGAGATTTTTGTTATTTTGAATAGTAATAAAAATAGATTGGTTTAGGTTTTGTACTATGAAACTTTACACCGGGATTGGGGTGAGAGAGTGAGAGGGAGTGTGTCTGAGAAATAAATCGAATTGGTAGAATTGGTTTAAGCTAATTTTCAACCGGGTAGGAGACGTGATAATTCGCCGCGGCCTGGGAAAGGTCAGGCTTCCGTTCTTCGGAACCATTTGCACTTATCTCAGGAGAAATGGCACATCGGCCAGACCTCAAATCACTAAAAACTTCCCCAGGTGTTCCTGAAAGATTCCTTAGAGGTCCTCTCGGTCAAGTAATAAATCCTCGACTTCGACAGCAAGGCTTCTGGAGATTCCATTCTTTCTTTTTTCTCCTACTCTTTCTTCTCCTACGGTTCTTTTGTTTCGTATCCGATTGGAGCCAGAATATAAAACCGCTGTTTTACAATTTAATTACAAGTGTACATTTAGATTGCACAAACTATCAAACCATTTATGGGACGTTTTGGAATATATTGAAATAATTTCAGAATGGAAATAAAAAGTAAAACCTATAACAATAAATTCCGAGGCCAACACTACCTAATTGCTTCACAAAGCGTATAAATTGAAATTAGATGGCAATTAAAAAGTATATCTGATAAAGGGACGTGAATGAAACCCGACTCGTTAGCAGAGTGTAATAGTTATGGTAATGAAGTTGATCGGGCTTTGGCAAGATCTGTTTACAAACAGAAAACGTCTCAGAGTTGGGAAATAGAAGTGGAAGGTCAACAAATTCCGGTTTTTACTTTCCGTCTTTGTCGTACTAACAATAAGCGTACGACAAACAAAATTATCCCCCGAGGACATATTTGGTAGCCGTCAATTTATGCCTTTGGGCCCCACGTACAAAGCCGGTATGTGGTGCTTGTCATTCTCCGTCAAACATTTGCCCATCGCTTGTTCATCGTTCCAACGTTGTTCCACTGTGTTGATTTCACGCCTCCTTTTGACGATTTTCCATTCACTTGATCTACTGTACTATCTGGTTATACACTTATTTTGACTATTAAGGGGAAACTACAATACAAAACCAACAAGGTCATCATTGCCATAGAGTCACATCGTTTTCTTCGGTCTTTCTTTTTTTTCTTTTCAAATTTTAGATCATGATCAGGTTTTGCCCATTATCTTTTTCATATCTCATTTGCTTTCAATTTGAGTAACATATTTTTCTTGCTGTCTTCTGTGGAATCACCTTTTCTTGTTGTCCTTCAGCTTTTTTCCTATCATGGCTCCGTTTGAGACTTCTCTAGTCAGCGGAGTGTCTTCTGTGCTAGGGGCCGTGTCGGGGATTCGTAGCTAAGACAGGACAGCAACTTACATTTCTTTTTGTATGGAATTACTTTTTTTTCTTAAGCCCCCAAGTATTTGCTTCAATGTTTGAGCATTCCATTCCTGTTTTGTGAAACCGATATCATTGACGTTTAAAATGTCAGAAGTTGTTATTGGAAGGTAAGGTATCCATCTATTGATGGATAGATGATACTTAGAGAGATAGAGGTGGTGAGAGAGAGAGAGAGAGAGAAAAAAAAATTGGGAAATGTAGATAGATAGATCTAGACGATTGTGATATATGATAGAGAGGGAGAGTGTGAGAGAGAGGAAGAAGAGAGAGAGAGAAAATGAGAAATGTAAATAGATACATCTATGACAGAGTGTGAGAGCGTGCGAGGGAGAAAAACGGAGAGAGAGAGAGAAACAGAGAGAGAGAGAGAGTGAGGAAAATTGGGAAATGTAGATAGATAGATCTATGACAGAAAATGAGAGTGAGAGGGAAAAAGCAGAGAGGAGAGAGAGAGAGGGTGTGGGTGAGGGAGAGGGAGAGAGAAAAAATGGGAACTGTAGATAGATAGATTTATGAGAAAGAGTGAGAGTGTGAGAGGGAGGACGAAGAGAAGAGAGAGAGAGAGAGTTAGAGAGAGAGAGAGAGAGAGAGACAAACAGAGAGAGAGAGAGTGAGACAANGAGAGAGAGAGAGAGAGAGGGTGAGACAAACAGAGAGAGAGAGAGAGAGAGAGAGACATACAGAGAGAGAGTGAGACAAACAGAGAGAGAGAGAGAGAGAGAGAGAGAGAGAGAAACAAACAGAGAGAGAGAGAGAGAGAGTGAGAGAGAGAAAGAAAGAAAGAAAGAGGGAGAGAGAGAGGGAGAGAGAGAGATGGAGAGAGAGAGAGAGAGAGAGCGAGAGCGAGAGAGACATACAGAGAGAGCGAGAGAGATTGTCTAAGGAATTGCGTTCCAAAAAGATTCCTTACTTGCAATATTCACAATTCAGAAACCCAACAGGTAATAGTTGTACTTGATTAAAAGAGCGTTTGTGATGTTGATGATAGCTTTGTCACGCAAAGTTAGGTCTAGTGAATCTTTCTAGAACTTAAGTCTAAATGTGTGCAGAGTGCGTAATACAATAGTGAACTGGATTTTGCATAGAGAATAAGAGAAATCCTCCGCAGGAAACTAAGAAAATGGTAATAGAATAGCTCATTACGTAACCTTCATCTCAAGGTGTAACTCTCTTTTTCCTAAAATAGAAAAGGCCAGTACAATGGGGCTATAGAAACGTACACCTTAAAGACCTATATATCGCGTCAGGGACTCGTTACGAGTCGAACCCTTCCGCCATTTAGAGAGAACGTCGAGACCCCATATGGCCCTAATCTTTGTCCACAACCTTCTCACAGATTCTGATTTATTGAGTATTGTGCTCCGTGTCGCACGGGGAGAATAACAAACCGGCGGTTACACGTGTTGTCCTGTCGCGAAAGAGATGGATGACTCGGCGCCGCAGACGGTTGCAAATTTCACTCTCATTTTTGTATGCGTTCGTTTTCAGTTTCTTCGGCCGATGAAGGATGAGCAGACAGTTCACGAATTTTTCCGTAGTTTCACCGGGACGTGCATTGTGTTAACATCCTCCTACGCCCGGCCCACTTGGATCCTTGAAGTGATAAGGACTGGATCCGTTCATCGTTGCGCACGTTTCGTTCGCCCAAAATAAACACGTTATTCGTTAATAAGTTCGACTATATTTCCTTCGCACTACTCACTAATTGTCTTTAAATCGTGAGATTTCTTGTTGAATTCTCCAAAATGGGTAGTAACCCATTACAGAAGATGTGGCGATATGCCGAAACACGAACAGAATAATTAGAGACAATTTCTCTTTAAAGATGATGATTTTTCGTCCAACCACTATGGGCAATATTTATATTACATTGAGGTTTGAGAGTCGATAAACGATCCTGCAACTTAGGTTGGACATTTTACTTTAGCCAACAAGAGTGGTGTGTAGGTGCTCTTTTTTCTCATTGTGTCCTCATAATAATACGTCAGTACCCCTTTCACTTTTCCTCTTCTATAGATTTTATTAAACACATCTATTGATTAAAATCAAAACGCCCAAAAAGAAACCAGTAGACAAAACACCAGGATGATCGATAACGTTCAAGCTACCTGTACATCACCTAGGAAACCTCCAGTCAAAAGTTAACAACTATTAACCTAACCATGCTACATTCTGAGATATTGGGTTAAGAAGTGAGGTTATATAACCTCTAAAGTTGCGTTTGCCTGATGACATTTATTTTTCACCTTTCCCTGCTCGGTCTTGCTCTGTATGGAATATTATGTCATTATGTGCAGTGAAGAAAGTTTAGAAGGACTGCAGAAGAAGAATAAAAGGACTATCATATGATCGGACCATATAGACGGCATTTTCCAGATGAAGCCCTGTTGTAATTTTTTCAAATTTTTGATGGTAGGTGTAGGTTACCAGGAGCTATTTTAAAACCCTGGGCGCCGCGACCAGTATGAGTCTATTGTGCAATCTCTATCATTGCGTAGAACTTTTCGTTAAGCGTAAGGATTTTTTACCAATCCTAAAACTTTTAAGGGTTGTGTGTGTCCTTGGCTTCTCAAGACAGTTGGAATCTCAGCTGTTACGCTCTTTAGATTTCTTTCTGGCACAGGTTTGTTGCTCTTGTTTTGAATGTATGCATATGACTTCGGAGTCTGCAGTGTCCAGCAAACTAGCAGTCCTACTATCATTGTATTCCTAATACGTCTTAGGTTTAATCCATTTTTCAACCATCTACAAATGCTTCGCTGCGAAGAAGCAGAAGATATCCGAACGCACTGTGCCACACTTCCACCCAAGGTTCTGTTCTTTGTTTGTTTATATTGGTGCGTCTGAAGTGAAAGGCGTCGACGCCGTGAATCTTGACTGCCTGCTTTAGGAGATAGGTTTTCAACAGAATACAATACCTGAGACTGTAGTGTCCAGCGCTAACACCTAGGTTTGGTAGTTCTGCCCTTTAGTTTCAGTTAAGGCATTTGCTGAACTTTTTCGTATGTCTCTGCCTGTAATTCCCCTTGAACCGAGGATCTATTTTTAACACATTATCTAACAGATCTACGTTTTTGGCAGTTAGTGGTTCAGGGACGATAGGTGTCCTGACTGAACTTTCCTTGGACAATATCGGTTTCATTGTTGTCTCTCCACTCTATATGCCTTGGTACCCAAACAAAGTTAATTTTGTTGTTGTCTTCAATGATTGGGGCTTTGATGCAATCCCAAACGGTTTTGATTTTGGGCTCCCTGGAGTAGATTCTTTTGTTTGTAATACCCAAACTTTTGATCTGGGAAAAGTAGTAGCCACATTTTCCGCTTGAAATGGATTATTTCCCAACTCTTATATGAATTCTGGTCCTTGGCTTATTTCCATCGATATCAGCTCCATACTCTATGTTGAAGACATTGGTATACCAAATATAGTCGGCTTAAAAGAGAAACCTTTCTCCCAGTCTGCTCTATCTCCGGGATAGAGATAGGCATTCCCAGAACCTTATCCGTGTTAAGTTCTCTCTAAGCTTTAATTCCCTTTTATGCCGATAGACTATTGGAGCCGGCTCCTGCATTAGGCTTTGGTTTATTCCTGAATGAAGTAGGTAGAGATTCAGGAGGACATCTAGGGCATCGTTTTCGTGCTCCAGTAATGACCCGGCAATCTAGCCTCTGGGCAGTACTGATGAACTTGACTTTACGTGTAAGAAACAATTGAGGTGAAAGAATAATAAGCTATGTTATTAGCTTACTTAGCTAAAAAAACGTAAAATTGAATAAAATCCTGAAACTGCTTAGAAATGTGTGCTGTTTAGTGACCATTAGCCAATGATTATTTGGAGATTGTGAGGTGCCGTCTGGTGTGACGTAGGTTTTAGAAAAACATTTTCTTTATCATGCGAACGTTTCGATCTTTATTGAGATCATCTTCAGGGCTCAAAGTGTTTGTTTTCCGTGTAGATGTGTCATTCTTGTGTGCCGTGTTGAGAGTGCCCAGGATGATCTCTGAAGATGATCTCAATAAAAATCGAAACGTTGGTATGATAAAGAAAATGTTTTTTTTTTAAACCTACGTCAAACCAGAAAGCACCTCACCATCTCCAAATAATTATGTGGGAAATGTCTGGTGTGATGTAGGTTTTAGAAAAACATTTTCTTTATCAGGCCAACGTTTCGATCTTTATTGAGATCATCTTCAGGGCTCAAAGTGTGCACATTCAGGGCTCATAAAATTAAGTTTTACACCTTAATTTTATGTCTATATTTTATTACTTTTTAATTTTTGTCGAGTCGTTTTTAACAGGGTTATGGGCACGAATTAAGAAAACAATTATGTCTGTGAAAGCCTTAAACTAGCTAGGAATGTTTTAGATTTATGTCTAATTGAAAAATAAAACCACGACCAATTTAATCCGCTCTTTTCAATGAAACATTCGCTCGCGTAAATCAGAAACATCAAAATATTAATGTCCTTTAATTATAATTAAACTTTTTTGTTGCCCGTCTTTCCCCTAGTCGCACTAAACATGGGCGTAAAAACATAACCCGATCGATGCGATCGGGCGGACTCAGATATGATCATCATTGATTTAATCGCCGACAACTCTATTAACGGACCTTTGATTTAAATACATTTCACGAGAGATTACAAATGATAAAATGATAGATAAATCAAACTTTAACAATCATGAGACTAAAAGCCTTATTGTTCAAGAATATTTACGCTTATACTTGAAACGACGGAGGTTTAGGTTTCTCAATTTACCTATATTTTATGCTTGAATTAAAAATAAATTAAAATTCGTTAATCGATTTATTTGACCCGGGAAATTGACCGCTGGACCACCCAAGTTCGGACAGCGAGATTGGGCGTACCGGAAACGATAAATTTTGAATAAAATACTGTTAATTGTATTATTTCTGAATTTTTTTTGGATGATATTCTATAAAAAAATAATAGTGATTAATATCGATGGATCGATCAGTTGGACTCGCCGACACAACTGGCTTACCAGGTTTTGTATTGTTATTCTTGTCTCAGCTGTATTTGAACGAGAAACGGCTGTCGTTCCGTCCGAAATTACTTCCACGGGACTTCGCCCGTTACGAGCTTGACGGAATTATTAAATCCAGCGTGGAAAAGGCGTGGTGTTAACGGGTTTGGCAACCAGTATAGAAATAACAGTGATACAAAACGAAACTAGATCCTGAGACGAAAACGCCAATTACTAAACATGTGAATACGCCCAAGTATGAATCAGACGAATCGGATGAATAATTCAGCCATTTCTGAAAGGTGATTCGATTTCTAATTTTTATGATATTAGAATATTAAATGGCATTTTATATTTGGCATTATTAATTATAGCTCAATTAATTAATCTTTATGTAAGGTATTGGTTGAGATAAAAAAGTCAGTGTCACGAGCGGGATTCGAACCCACGACCTTCGGCTCTACCACTTGAGCTATCGTGACTTCAATCCACTCGGACAATAACTTCCCACCTCAACCCAACCATTCCAATTGAAAACTGACTTTTTTTATCTCAACCAATACCTTACATAAAGATTACTTAATTGAAATATGTTATTTGGTCAATCAGACCACGAAATCTAATAATTTAATAAGTTAAATGAAGTATATCTCCACTAAAGCTCTCCATGGGCATTTCATTTGTCGCCCAGAATCAAATAGATTATACGACATTTGAAAATTGGCAAAAAGGATGGAAAATTCGAAAAATTGGGGTTGAGATGAGAAGTTAGTTTATAAGTGGATCGAGGTCACGATAGCCCAAGTGGTAGAGCCGAAGGTCGTGGGTTCGAATCCCGCTCGTGACCAGCTTTTTTATCTCAACCAATATCTTACATAAAGATTAATTAATTGAAAGATGATATTTGGTCAATCGGACTCGAAATCTAAGGAATTAATTATAGTGATTAGTAGATGGGATAAGCAGGTTGACCGGTGCGTCACTGAAGAAGCTCTTTCGGTGAAGGTTAAAATGAAACGCTAGTATAAAATTTGAATATGCAAATAAGATGTGTGACAGATGCAAATTCGACACAGTTCCAGATCGAAGTTTAAACTTGGTTTATTGAGATGGTTCGTTAGTCGGCCAAGAAGTTTTACTTTCAACTCCGTTGACGGAAATTAATTTTATGGACGTCACCTGCGAGAAATAGACGCGGTAAAGATTCCGTTCAAACCTATTTCTGGGCGGAAAAGGAAGAAGCCGGCACCGTTTGATTTCTCCCCGAGGGACTGATCTTCAACCGATGCTAAATTGGCCGTGTAGATGTTTAGGAGATAGTGAACAATCAGATCAATCAATAATAACCCGGGGGAGGAATAGGGACGGTTAAGACAAATCCGGAGAGCCATCAGGGGCGTTAATAAAGCGGAAACCCTCGGGCGCGTTTATTTCGTAATGACGACGTCGTGACAGGATTCTCTTTGGGCCGGATGCACAACAAAGGACGAAGCCGACACGACGGTTGAAACGACGGCCTGAATTTCGGGATTGTGACACAAACCCCGACTACAATGGACTTATAATTGGGCCTTCGTTTTAAACCAAATGCTTTTTTGCATTTTTGACGACACCCCTCTTTGTTTCCGTGTAACGACCGTGAATTCCGACTATAAAATCGCCGGCGTCGCCTTCTCGATTCCCTTTTGGCCCACTTCGGAGAGTTCTTCGAACTCTAGAAAAGTCGGGTATTTGGGGGTGTCTCCCGTCGATTTTCGGACGGCTCTGATCCTGAAAACTGTACCAGATGGGCGAAATGCTTCGAATAGCTGGACGTGGTTGATTCCTTTTAAGCTTTAGTACTGGCGTAGCCTGAAGAAGGTAGACGGCATTCTTGTTATCAGCTCTCCCGGTTAAGGACATGTCCTCAGCTTGACCTTTACTTTGATTTCCTGCCTGATGGACGGGATCTAATTGCACATCATCGACATTTACCCGCACTTGCTCTCTATAATCCTCAGTAATATAAAGTGACACTTTCTGACGCGAAGAAGTTCAGTAGTTATTTCGTAAGCATCGAAGCATACAATGGAATCTTCTCGAACAGATTCTCGAAGATTTTAGCCAAAAACATGTAAAAATAATCTGATTCAATTACAGACTAATATAGTAGAAAAATGCTAGATTGAAAATAAATAGGAGTTACCATTTAGAATTTTTTTCTACGACAAAAAGGGAAAAAGTTAAGGGGATGTCTCAGATCTGGTGGAGCACCACGTATATGTTAAGGGGTAGCGACTGTTTTTATGATCAAGAAAATCGTTTTTCTTTCTTAAATTAAAATGCAACCCTTTTTGGAAAGAACAAAACCATGAGATTTCAGGGTTTAGAAGTGGTTCAAATAATTTTTTGAAGTTGCCGATCAAGTGTTCTGGTATATCTTGCCTTGAACTTGCAAATCACCATCCCTTACGTCTTTTTGAATCTGTGGCAATAACTACCTGCCAAATTAAAGCATCGTCAGTGAACTAAAATCCCTGCAAAAGGAATTTTTTATTGTGGTGAAATTAATGGAAAAATTCGAGCTCGATTAGAAAATCGCTTCCCCTGAAAAGTTGTACTTTTTCGCTTTTCGGTACACTTTTCTTCAAACCTTTTCACCATATGGAAACGATTCTGTTTTCACTTTGTAAATCTATAATATTCGAACAATTTCATCGAGCAATTTGTTTAAAAATTCAACCAGAAGCGGAAAAATATTTTTTGATATACATATATAAAAAAAGAAATCAATCAATTCAATAAAAGAACAAATCAACGATTCACTATTCCTTAAAAACCATTAGCTAAAAACCATTCGACGTATATTAAGAGAAATAAAAAAGCAAAAAATGATTTTTATACATCAAATAGATTTCAAAAATNGAGGGAGGGAGGGAGGGAGGGAGAGAGAGGAGGGAGGGAGAGAGAGGAGAGAGAGAGAGAGAGTGAGAGAGAGAGAGAGAGATTTATATACATATCTTAGTCAAAAATGAAAAATTTTTGGATCTAAAAAGTTGACAGCAGGATTTTGGTTAAAAGCGACCTAATCGAAATGTATCATCGTCTATGGTCAACTTGTAACCTCCCTGTTGTTCTATTAACTTATAATAAATGGAAGAATTTTTGCAAATATAGGATCATAATTATATAAATATCTTAGACAAAAATAAAAAAATTCTTGGATTTAAAACGTTGACAGCAGGATTTTGGCTGAAAGCGACCTAATCGAAATGTATCATCGTCTTTGGTCAACTTGTAAAATCCCTGCTGTTCTATTAACTTACAATAAATGGAAGGATTTTTGAAAATATAGGATCATAATTATATAAATATCTTAGACAAAAATCCAAAAAATCTTTGCCTTTAAAAAGCAGACAACAGGATTTTGGTTGAAAAGGAGTTAATCGAAATA
Source organism: Cimex lectularius (assembly GCF_000648675.2). Classification (NCBI taxonomy): domain Eukaryota; kingdom Metazoa; phylum Arthropoda; class Insecta; order Hemiptera; family Cimicidae; genus Cimex; species Cimex lectularius. The sequence continues at coordinate 645,604 of NW_019392813.1, forward strand.
TATGATCGTCTCTGGTCAACTTGTAAACTCCATGTTGTTAGACGCGTTTCGGCCTACCGCCTTTGTACTCAAGCAACAACCGGTCATTAAGTTAATTTGCCATCTCGGTAGTTTTTCCCAGTACAGTTCTATATTTTTGAAATGTTCAGTTTTGTCCAGACCTCGACGTCTAATTATGAAATTAAAATATCAATACGATTTATAATAATCTCAATATGGTTTGCCTTGAACGACTGAAACTTGACATGATTAATTCAGATCAAAATTGTACAATATTTCACATTTTGACCCTAAATTTTTATACAATTACAACTTGTATTGACGCTAAACATATCTATCTATAATTTATTAGTATATAATAATTTCAAAACTTTAGACATTCTTATAACAAAAAAAACAATTCATATATCAAGATTTATATATAATCTTGTTCGATGATTTTTCTCAAAAACGATAACTAGAAGAAGGTGAAACGGCTTGTTTAGAGGGACGTCCTTGTGATTTTGCCCACGCTCGTCCTCGAAAAAATGACCCTCTCAGCCTCTCTCGTCTATGACATTAAAATTTACGAAAAATCAGTTGAACCAAAAATGTCAACAGCAATAGAACAAAAATGTTAAATTGGTTATCTAAAATCGTAAAAGGAAGTACGGCTACCATTTAAGTTTATTGTCCGTACACCTACTAGAAGCTACCGGACACCTTTCTGTATTATATAACACATATGTTAACATCAATTGATTGCTGTGAATGGAAAATAGGTTACGACCAGCAGGGAGAATGGGCGGACATGCCAGCTGGTAACAGTAATGTTAGTGTGTACATAAAATGTATATTATATTGGTCAGTAAATAATATATTTTTCCTCAGTCTAACTTAGTAACCAATAAACTTGAAAACACGCCTTATCAGATTTTCAATTTAATATGTCTATTTGAACACATTTCTTCTGTTTGGTTAGTTGCAGTTGGAAAGTCAATTTTTCCTCCTTGATTAAAGCACGAAGAAAAACTTCAGATAGGGCTAGTAAAATTTTAAGTTCCCCTCTTTATAGTATAAAAAATCTAAGAACAAATGACCAGATAACTCTAGTAAAAGGTAGCCCAGTACTCTTGAGGAGTCAATGTGACCAGGCTTGTATGTATTGCAATACAAGTAATTTATTAGCGTGAAAGGAGCCGCCTCGAGGAATATCGAGTACTCTGGGGGAGTGAATGTGACCAGATTTGTGTGTTTATGTATTGTGTTTATACAAATTTATTGGAATGCATGTAATTTATTAGCGTGAAAGGAAGGGGTTGCCTAACTCCGCCTCGAGGAATATTGAGTACTTTGGTTGATGTATATACGGATATGTATTGTATGTTCTCTTTTCTGTAATTGACAATCTGATGGCATTTTAATATATCGAATTAGTTTTCATATAAAAGCAGTCAGTAATAGATCGTCTCAAACGGCTGCCGGCTGAAAAATACACGTGAAAGGCAAGAAAGAGAGGTGAAAACACGACGATGACCTCAGCTGATAAACCTCCTTCATTATTATTAGAAGAAGGATAACAGAAGAAGCAGTTAGTCATCTAACAGGTGCTTCTGTTGATCAAGCTGATATCCTTTGATGATGGGCTAACGGATGATTCGGGATGGTTTTTATAGACTAGCCACGTGAAGTTCCATGAGGACACCTATCCTGAACGATTTGACGTACGTATAAAAAAACTATCGGTCAACCTAGGAGGTGTTGTGACTAGAATCATTATTGGCCATTAAAACAGGTTATACCCAAAAATTAACCACCGGGCTACACGAGCCACTCAAATCTCTTCAGAACATAACAAAATATGCTGAAATTAACATACTATGCGAATTATGTGTATATTATAAGTTAGTCATAATAATTATCAGATAATATTTTCTGATGGCTTATAGTTGGATCTGGAGCTATGTCCAAACAACTTTTCATTTGAGTCTTTTACTGATTTATGTTTGTCACAATTGTATTTGTATGAATAAAGTTATTAGACGAATCCAAGTTCTTTTCAAATTTTCTTTCTTTTTTTCAATTACAGTCGATGTCCTTGGCTCTTGGCGTAATTATAGGTTGCGGAGAGTGCACCACCTTCTTTGCCGATCCGCCTGCTCGGCCAGTTAATAACCAAAGGCTATTAATTGATTCTTGGCATGGAGCGAAACGGATTGAACAGTAGTCGCCACTTTTCGGCTACCCTTCACCATTTAGATAATCGATGCTCGGATCCAATCTTTATGTTTGCTTTGCCTTTTAAATCGCACCGTGTAATTTTCATCCTGGGCTTTCTTCGAAGAGCCGATTTTAACAATCTTAATGTTACGTCGGCTTTGCCCGCTCAAATGAACGTGACCTGGTAGGTAATTTAAAAAAAAATTAATTACAAGAAGGTAATCTAGTTTATATCAGAATGTGCGACCAAAAGAAACAAAATGATAAAACCTATAACTGATAAATTACAATGATTATCTCTACCATCCTATGGTAACAAACAACAAAGAATTAAGTACTAAAAATCCAATATTATTTTTATCATAAAACATTAGGTAACATTGCTTCGTAAAAAAAGACACTTGTGCTATTATTGCGAGGTTATAGACCTGTTATTTGGTCGTGTCCGATCGTTCACTCCGCCTGTCAGACGTATTTCGGCTTCTCGCCAACTTCAGTATTGGATTCCGTATGTTATTTCGTTATAAGTGTCGCTTTAGCACAACGACAAATATTTTGCTGAGACCTGCCCAGTGATCAGCACCTCTACAGAATTTCGTCCGATTATTCTTGTCTGCCTAACTTAGCTGTTTATTTATTTTTTATTTTTTTAATAGAATATTGCTTAACCGAATAGTAACACTTCAAGAGCACGAATTAACATAGAGGATCTTAAGAATAATATACCAGCTGGAAAAAAAATCCAGAGCAGGTGTACCTCAAGGGAATAGTTTTGGGACCCATACTGTTTACATTAGACGTGGGACCTACGTGGGGTTGTAGAGTGTGTTTTGATTTCTTCTTGAAGTCGCTGGGGGTGTCGCTGCTGTAGATTGTACGTTTTGATTATTCAGGTCAGCTTCTGTGAAATTTCTTCTTGACCTGGTCAGCTTATTTTTGCTGTTTAGTCAATTGGACGCTGTTCGTCATCTCCAGTGATTTGTCTGTGCGTTATTTTATCACTAAAATTTTTTAACTGGATCAGTTGGTTTCGCAAAAAAATAAAAACTCACTACTGAAAATGCATGTCATAACAGCGAGAAAATTTAAATATTATTAAATTAATTAAATTTCAATTAAAGTTAATATTGTTCAATGTTTTTACGATGTGAATCATAATTTTTTAACTCATCGCGTTGTTTTTAAGTTAACAGCTATCCACGATATTTTTGATACTTTTCGAGAGTCACAGTTCAAAGATTGGTTCATCGCTGTGAAACCGACTCAAAATGTTTGAAAATTCTTTCCAAAAGTACATTCTTAAGACCGGTCGGATTAAACGCTTCATCGCGCTTACACTATTTCCAGGCCGGATGAAATTTGACAATTTGATTTAATTTGTCTGGGGATGTCCAATCTGTCCATCAGAATTTTATCCAGACTTTCTACTTATATTTCTCATTTTTGTCTGCATTTCTCTATCTAGATTTTTCTGGGATAGACAGATAGATAAAACAGGTATATAGTTAGAGAGAGAGATAGATAGTAAATAGCGAGAGAGAAAGTGAAAGAGAGAGAGAGAGAGAGAGAGAGAGAGACAAACGGAGGGAAAGAAAGATAGATAGATAGATAGATAGATAGATAGATAGATAGATAGATAGATAGATAGATAGATAGATAGGTAGATAGATAGATAGATAGATAGATAGATAGATAGATAGATAGAGAGGGAGAGGGAGAGGGAGAGGGAGAGGGAGAGAGAGGGAGAGGGAGAGAGAGGGAGCGAGGGAGAGAGAGGGAGTGAGAGGGAGAGACAGAGAGAGGGAGAGAGTGGGCGGGAGAGAGAGAGTGAGAGAGGGAGAGAACAGTGAAAGGAGTATATAATTTTTTCAGTTTCTATTAAACCATGCATTAGTCATAAGTAAGCAGCCGGCGTCGTTGGTGATTCTGCAAATTTGATACTGTACGACAGTGAATTTGCAAATAAAATGCAAATTTACTTGTTTTTAACTTCGGACTTTCTTAACTGCTTCACGGTGGTCATGAATGTATTATAAAAAAAAACTTGAAAACTTGAAGATTTGCAAACACGGACAGTTTCTTTAAGGCAGTGAACCTTTAAACGGTTTCTCAATAAAAACTAAAATCGGACTCAGCAGTCACTCATTATTCCGTAAAATATTTAAAAGCTCGGTTGAGTCAAAAAACGCATTGCAATAAAAGCCTTAATAAAACAGCATGTTTATACGTATAAATTGCATACAAAGAGAGCGAAAATTGACACTTCAATTCATTATCCTTCCAAGAGTCTTTAAATTTTTTTACCCCGGGATTTTACGATTCTTTATTAATCCTCCCGTTGACCGCCGGCTGATCCGAGCGGCTTTATAGCCCAGTCTTCTCTTCGTGTAACGACGGTAACTAGCCGCAACCCCGACGAGCCGGTAGGAATAAGGAACGGCGCTGCCGGGAAAGGTAACGGACGGTAAAATATAGTTAAAAGTGAAAAGGGCAAAAGGTCCTGGAATGTCTACACACATGTTCACTTCCTCTCGTCCCGACATTCCTGCCTCATCCATCTAATTTCTTATCACTCCGGCTCGTAAGACTCAACTGTGACTTTACGACCCGATTAAAGTGACCTGCGGGATCCTCAGGGATGAAAGGGCAAAGTTAACAATTAAATCTTTAAAGTCTTGCTGGATGTGCCTAGGTTAAATTGATTTTGCTGCCAGATTCAATAATAGTTTTCGAGTGGAATCATCATCATATTCTTCTTGCAGTGAGAGGGGTGGTGAACCTAGTACTTTGTGTTTCCGATCATCCTGGTCTGTCTATCCGCGCAAATTTGAATTTTCCCCATATTCAGTTTTTTGCCTTGTCTCACGCTGTTTATACCCTGACCAACAAAACTACTCTTATAGTTGCAAAAGCTAGTGGTGGTCAGAGATGGTTAGAGCTAGTGATATTTCCCCTTTGATGAGAGGGCGATGAACTGTGGTAAGTTTGCCATCATCCTTGCCTGCCTATGGGAGTCGATTTGGATTTTCGCCATATTCAGTGGTGGGTTTTTTGCCTTGTCTCACCCTGCTTATACCCAGACCAACAAAACTACTCCACGGTTGTAAGGGCTAGTGATTTTTCTCCTGGTGGTGAGAAGGTGATGAACCTGTAGCTTCTATTGATTCACTAGTGGATTTGTTGCCTTGTCTTACTCTGCGTATAACCCTGACCAACAAACTAGTCTTACAGTGGCAAAGGCTAGTGATGGACCTGTACCTTGCGAGTTTCTATTCATCTTTGTCTGAGTATAGGAGTCGATTTGGATTTTTGCCAAATTCAGTGGTGGGTTGTCTTCTGTCACCCTGCTTATAACCCTGATCAACCAAACTACTTTCACGGATGTAAAGGCTACAATGATATTTCTTCTTATGTTGAGAGGGTGATAACCTGTAGTTGCCACACTGTCGATTCTTTATAACCGAGTCAATTTGGATTTTCACCTTATTGGTGGTGTGTTTAGTGTTGTCTTCTTACAGTGATTATAACCCTGACCAACCTAATAAAACTGCAATTTTGAAAAGTCACTAAAGAGGTGGACCTGGTCATCTATATTTGCTGTTTAGATTACCAGATGCGTAAAACTATCTTCAGTTGTTGACCTTTGCGTTGTTTTTCACAATAGAAGAAAACGAAAACTGGTTGAGTCTGACAGACAAAACCAGCGGTAGGCCTACTTGTTCATAAACAGCCTAGAGAAGCCGCCTCTGCCCCTACTGACTTCTTATTTTTGTTAATCTGACGAGTTTTGACCTAGTAATTATCAACGAAATGTTTATATTTTTATAGGCGGAAATGCACAAAAGAAAGCAATAAAATATATCGTAATAATGTTGTACGTGGTCAAGACCCGATTCAACCAGAAATTCCGATGCTTAAAACGAATGACGAAGCAGATCTAAGATTTCTTTTAACAGGTGAAAAAAACATGTAGTCCTGTTAGGGCAGTGTATTATGTTTGTATCCTTATCAAAGCGGGCTGTTAGAGTGCCCTGTACTAGCTATCGTTCAAGTGGATAATTTCGACAAGTTGGCTCAAGAGGGACGTCATAAACCGGCTACTACTTTGCCTTATCTTCCCACGTTAAAAGATGTTCAATGTATTAATCTTAATACCTCTTCTACATTCGTGCTTCTATTTTGGCTGTTCTGATTGATATGCACTTAGTGAAGCCGGGAAGCATGATAAAAATTAATCTCAATTAAAATCTGTCAAAGGTAACCAGATCAGATGTCGTTAATTGAATGGTTCATTTGGCCTTGGACTTATATTTTTTGGTTGAACTTCATAGAGCCTTGTTTATATTCTTTATTTTTTGTTTTACTATCCAAGCTACCTTCAACATCCAGACGCTTATCGAATACTGCTGTAAACAATGGAGGACAAGTCTGATGGAAGAAAAATTCACTCTGTGGACTTTTACGTTGAAAAGGCAGTCTTGCTCTCCATTGTACATAAACAACAAAGAGATAGCAGTTTCAACTCATCAAATACCTGGGACTATATCTCGTCAGCAGACTGACGTGGATTCCCCACACACAAGACTTAAAAATCGACAACTTAATACAATGGACTACTACGAAGACTTCAAAGATCGAAATCGACTTTGACAACTAAGACAAAGCTAACAGTGTACAAGACTTTATAGAAACCAATATGGACATACGGAGTGGAACTTTGGTGTACTGCCAAACCACCCAATATCCAACGCATCCAGTCCTTCCAATCATAAAGTCCTTAGACAAATTGTCAAAGCATCTTATTATGTTACAAACCTCACTATCCTCCAAGACCTCAACATTCCTTTCGTCAACAAACTAATCCGGTCCATGTATGCTTCTCACTGGGGCCGCAATGTCTTTGAAAAGTGAGGTTCTTTAGCGTACGCACCTGGCTTTATCACACGTTTAGATTCTCAAGTTAGGACTCACCTCCGCGCACGGAAAATTGCTTAACCGTGAGCTTCGGTGTAGCAGCCCATTCATCCTGCAGTAGTTAACATTGTGCACTCAACCGTGTGCCACGCGATACCCAAAAAGGGTCGAAATGCATCTTCCAAGTCTCCCACGCACTCCCTAGATAGAGAAGACAACTCTATCTCCCTGGGTATAGGGTTTCCGCTAGCGTCCAAACCTCCGGATCCGCTCCGGCCGCGGTTTCGATTTAAGTGGAATCTCTAACCACCCCCAAGAGGAGACCATGCCTTCGGTAAAGGTAACCCAGACGGGCACCACCGAAAAACATCCGCCCCCGTCCACCATTCCTCACGCATTCTAGGGACTCCGTCAGCGCATTCTTAGCCTCCTCGTAGGCTGTACGCTTCGGCCATACGCAAGGGTTGGTCAACGGCAAGAGATGAAATACAACCTTCTCTCTACATACCCGCTAGGGGTCGCCACTGATAGTTCTTACCCGTGCAGCTGGGCTTGAACCTGGGAACATCGCTGCCCCGCAGTTCAGATGGTTATGCACCCTCCCCCGTCCGTATATATAATTATATATAGACAGGATCTGGTACCCTAACCCGCGTGTGCCTTTGATGCAGCACCCGCCGTCCGAGGTCAGCTCTCAAGCCAACTCCCTTAACGCATCTCGAGGGACTAGGTAGGCATAGTCTTGGCATCCTAGCACGCTGTGCGCTTCCTCGGTCCTATCATCCAAATGCATGCAGAAGATGCTTAAAGCGATCATGCGCGCCAGGAAACTCGGTCAGTTTGAGCTTTAAACAGCGTCACGTTCTCAAGGCTACACCGTTATTTTCCGCCTGAAAACCCCCCTTGCGTCCAAGGGTTGCGAAGGGACTCCTGAGGTCTCCTAGGAGCACCCACTACACAGCCCCTAATCCGGTCCAGATTCCAAACCTTCCACACCAACCTTTTGAACCATCGTAACAATACTGTACCACTGATTCCCATCCTGACAACCTGCCATGTCGCCTCAACCGACGGTAGCCTCGGGACCTCCTTGACACCTAATCATAAAACATTGACTGCAATAGCTGGCTCCTAAAAGCTTGCGTTCTACCGGTGCAGTGCTGACATTGTGCTGTGTGATACTTTAATCATGTATAGTATACGATTATTGTGTAGGTAACAAATAAATTAAAACATTATTTTTTGTTTGTTTGGGAAGGCATTTTCGAGCCCATCGAGCCTCCTCAGCCAATTTGACTTCATTTATTATTCTTTCTCTGAGAAGTATTTTCATAAACTAATAGCACAATACTACATTTGTTACTAGATATTTCAGATAATCAAACTAATTTTCAGTTATTAAATTTCGTGTAATAAATGACAACGTGCGAGGATACTTCACAGACTTATAGGCATTGGTTTTGTGCCATGTAGAGATGACTTTAAATTTAGGGATGATCGTTTTGCTTTAAATGTGCCGTAGAATTTTTCCCCGCAGGCTTTTGAGAAATTAAGCCCGGCTTATTAAAATGCTCTCAGGTGTACTGTAAATCCGATGATCTGTACAAGAGGATCAAGTGATTCAATAAGATTTGTCTTGGGAGAGTGCATCAAACGCAGGATTAGGAGGCGTGTAACCATCGGTGCCGTGTGTTTTGGTCCTTTTTGAACTGTGATAGTCCATCGGAGCCGGGCCATGAATCAATGTCCCTCGGCTTTATTGGGGGAGGCCAATAATGGTCCATGACTCAGCCACCTAACCGTTACTCCTTGAGATTTCCTATTTAAAAAAATCAATTTACAATACCACCGTTAAATCCGTTGACCACGTATTAAGTTCGTAAGATTAATTACAATCTATTTTTATTGTTGAGAAATTATATTGTGTGGATGCGTGAATCGACGCGCTTTGCTGTGGTTGTTCGATCCAAATCGATTATCCCCGGTCCGCCTATTCTCGCTGTTGCTCTGAGTAAATGAAGTGGGAGGGAACAAACAGGTGTCCTTTGTCGCTAAACCTTACTATACCTCATTCCATTCCAACAATAAAAGAATTAACTGGTCAAACTACTAACAACAATTCAATAATAATGAAACATTACACACACACAAAAAAAAGAAAATCTTAAAATAATATCGGTTATTAAGGATTCTTCTAGAATTTTTTATAGATCAGCAACGTCTTGACCTTAATAACACTAAATTATGGCTGACATGGAAAAACATTGAATAAGTGGTGATTTGAAGGGGCGAAGTCGGGGTGTTGATTCAAAATTTCTATAATATTTGAGGTAGTCTGATGTGAAATTTAAGTCCTTCATTAGTCATAGTTTGGAAGCTATTTGGCGTAAATTGGACTGGCCAAGTCGGACAACAAACCTAAACCTCGTATTCCCTTTCTCCTCCTCATCATCATCATCAAAATTTCCGAACATTTTTGTCTGCATAACCTAACTGTTTTGATTTTTCCGCCGCGTTTCATCCTCTCATCGTCTCCAGCAGTCAATAACTTGAAAATATCAATTTTTTACCAGTTCTTGAATATGGCATTGTACCGAAAATTAAAAATAGAAGAGGAAAAAAGCGAGTATTGGTGGATCCAAATTATCGCAAAGACCATACTGCAGGTCCAACACACTGCAGACACCAAGATGAAATCTTAAAATATAATAACTCTGCTAAAATTATAGATTGATTATTATTTAACTGTATTTAAAAAAATATATAAATTTCGGAACTACAAAAAGGAGTACGTTGAAAATATGAAAAGATGGAAGGCGAAAATGAGACAAAAAATAAAAGGCAACAGAAAAAAACTATAAAATCGATATAACCGGATTGAGCTGGATCATCGGTAGAAAGAAGAACGGAGAAAACTAAAGACTATGTCACCCAAGAGCAAAAGTGCAGAAAGGAAGAACCTGGACAATATTTTAGTATGTTTGGTGGTGCCACCTTTCGTACAAAAAAAAAAAAAAAAAAAAAAATGACAAGGAATTTTGGAAAAGTACGAACAATTATAAATGGTAAATCAATAATAATATAAACCTTCGCTGTTTTGGTCTGCTAGACGTGTTTTCAGTGGTCGATCAGTGTGTTATTTATCAATTATCAATAAATAACTCTTGGACAATTTGTAAAATAGGCGGATCCAACTCAGTCGCATCACCGGGCCCACTTCAATAAGCAATCTCACAATTGCATTTAGTCTTCAATACTGGCATGGGAGAAGTTTCGTAGGCCAGAGTTATAAGCAGGGTGAGGGGGGCTGTGAATACGGCGAAATTCCGGAAGTCGTCTGACAAACCATAACAGCTAAGATAGGCCAGAATTATTTGGAGATCGTGAAGTGCGGTCTGGTGTGACATAAGTTTTAGAAAAACATTTTCTTTATCGTTTCAACGTTTCGATCTTTATTGAGATCATCTTCAGGGCCTGGGATTTATAAACATTGTTTAAATTTTACAAATACATGTAGGATGTGAAAAAATGAATTTATACAATGCTAGAAATTTTAGATAACAAAGTAAATAATTAAATAAATAAATAAAATGAATTTATACAATGCTAGAAATTTTTGATAAAAAAGTAAATAAATAAAATGAATTTATACAATGCTAAAGATTTTAGATAACAAAGTAAATAAATAAATAGATAAAAGGAATTTATGCAATGCTAGAAATTTTAGATAAAAAAGTAAATAATTAAATAAATAAATAAAATGAATTTATACAATGCTAAAAAATAGTAGATAAAAAAATTATACAATGCTAGAAAATTGTTTATTTTTTTAATCTAATATTTTGTAGCATTGTATAAATTCATTTTATTTATAAACATTTTTTTCATTATTTTTATAAACATTTTTTTTACAAATACATGTAGGATGTGGAAAAAATAATGAATTTATACAATGCTAGAAAATTTCACATTAAAAAATAAATAAATATGTAAATNTTAATCTAAAATTTTCTAGCAGTATATAAATTCAATTTTTTAATCTACAATTTTCTAGCATTGTATAAATTCGTTTTTTTAATCTAAAATTTTCTTGCATTATATAAATTCATTTTTTTCCACATCCTACTTGTATTTGTAAAATTCAAACAATGTTTATAAATCCCAGGTCCTGAAGATGATCTCAATAAAGATCGAAACGTTGGCACGATAAAGAAAATGTTTTTCTGAAACCTACATCACACCAGACCGCACCTCACGGTCTCCAAATAATCATCAAATAACGGTCTCTAAACACCACACATGGCTAGAATGATCTGAAACTACCAAAACTACAGATTCATCAGACATCACTACAGTTCTAAGAGAAACTCATTTGCTTTGTCAAATTGCTTACTCAATCAAGTTCTTTTAGACACAAAAATTTCGTTATTATTTATTAAAATCGCTTTATCAAACCGTTAGGACTTCAAGAACAGCTTACTCGTTAGGGATATGGTATTTTACGGGAATCTTATAAAAACCTAATCCAATTTTTTTATGATTAACAATGAAAATTTTTTAAAATGTAGAAATATAGATCTTTACTAGGAAAGAGGCATGGATGTCATATAAGTACTTGTATATTAAAAATCCTAAAATGGAAATTTTTTTAGTCAAATTTAGAGTAAACGTTGACACCTCATAGATGTTCGGTTGGTTTTTATGGGCTATAAAAAAAATATTTGAACTTCTCACGCGTTGGTTATAAACGGCGGGTATGATGTCCAGGTTGACACGCATCTTATGAGGTATATTGTAAAAGGCGGTCAAAATTTACCGTAATGTCGTTTGATGCATGTCCAACGGAAGAAACTTAAAAAGAATTATATTAAAATTACCAAATCCGCTAGTCGGGAAATCGGGCCACTTTCTCGGCAATTAATAAAGTCTGAAATATCGCATTCCCCGGCTTCTTTTTTTTTACATACGAAGAAACCCTGCCCTTTCGGAAATTGCCCATTAGCAAGGGGAATTCAAAAAGTGCCGCCGGTCACCGATACACTTTCCCCCCTGGACCTTTCCATTAACCCTTTGGCCCATTTCCTCTGACATTTCGGTAACGATCGACTATCGACTCGGCCATCCGGGACTCTTAAAAGCCGGGGAGGTATTCGTCCAGGTGAGTAATGTTAGAAAGCCGCCGGAGTTGTTATATACAAACATGTAAAAGTGTCAACTCACATATGAGAATTAATTTACGACGGGGCAACAAATGCTCTCGTGATTACAAGATTTTCAACCGTGTTCTAACATTGCGCAAATATCTTCTAGAAATTACAAGCAAAAGTCAAATGTCAAACCTTTGAGAGTGGTTATTTCGATTTTGCAACGTTACTACACAGAAACACCCATGTCAAACTATAATTAAAATGTAATATGTTCAATTCCCAGCACCCTGGATACAATGATCATCTAAAAAGCTTTACTTATCTTAAAAAGACGCTTTTTCACAATAACCCATGGGTAGTTAACTTAAGTATCCGCATATGAGGATCTTTTAATCATCTCATTCAAAAATAGTAAATAAACTGATCAAAAATGAATAGGGGTATTTGTAATTTATTATTATATTAATTTTCATTAAATTAACTATATATTCTTGTTAGTTGGATAAATCAAAATAGAAAATACAAACTAAAAACAAACAAAAGTTAATCCTCATTTTTAATAATGGTTTTATTTAAGATAACAACAAGTAAACATGAAGATTACTCATTGTGATCAACCCCTTTTCTCGCCTTTTTTCCATTTTAATCCATGGAAAGACATCATCTTGAACCAGAAGTTTGCAATATTATTGTGAATGAGTCATCGAGGCAACCGGCAAGTGGAAATCGAGGAGGCAGTGGGCGTTTCTCAAGCGTCGTTTCCCGGGCTTTAGCCTGATTCCGAGAGACTGGATGGGCCAATGGTAGTGGATCTCAGCGGTTTCTTGGCTCCATAGAAAGCGAGTGGGAATGTCACCTAATATGAGAATTGTACTTGACCCAGGCAGTGAGTCTTTGAGTCCTCTGTTCCGATTTTTGGATAAAAGGACAGTTTTATTTTATAGCAGTGTTCGGTAAATATCTCGTCTTGCGTTTATTTCTATGTATATTGAAAGTGACTGTATTTATTAGAGTGAATGAGAGGGCCGATGGCGGGATATCCTACAGACCCTCGATGATTAGCAGGCTGAAGATATGTGTAAAGGGTGACCATTATTATAACAACTATTTATTATTACCAAAACTAGGGAAAATATTTTTCATACTAATACTAATATTAGATTTGTTGTTGAAGTATGAGGGTATTCAAAACGCAAGTTTGGCCATTTTCATCCTTTTCCGCCCAATTTCACTATTTCGGTCTTTCTCAGGCTTTTCTCAATTTTCTGTGGTGGTTTCTTATATTCAATTTATACCATCTAATACAAAATTGGTCCTTCACGTCTAGATTTTTCTATATTTGACCGGAGATGTGACTGATGTTACTGATTCCCAGGACCTATCAGTTTTTTTACGGTTCGCAACAATAGAGGTCATATAAACCCTCAGGATGCCGGTTTTGAAAAAAAAAAACCTTTTGAAGTATGTCGGGTTTGAATGCAGGGCCGCTGGATTTGAACCCAGAACCTTTACCTTACAGTGTCAGCGCCTAAACCGTTGCGGCCACCGACCCCCCTTGATTTTAATATTTTTTCTTTTTTAAAAATTATTTTCCAAATGTGTATATCCTCCCGCTTCTATTGGCAAATAAATATTATTTGTTCAAATTATATGTTGGAATATCCAGTGTAGAGTGCGTTTACTAAAGATCCTGGAAAAATTTCTGCTGTTGAAATAAATATATTTTACTCACTGTTTATAAATCTTCAATTATTAGTAGAACACTTACCTGAAACAAAAGAAAAAATATATAATGAAATGTGTAGAGAAATTTATGTTGGAGACAATAGGTTAAGCTGGCCGTCTTCGACGAGACTTGAAAATTGTGGAATTATTAGGACTAAACGGAAATTACAGCGTTACGAAACCGTTTTTATCTCGGTATCTTCCGAATATGGAAATGAATTTTGAAAGGTCGCTGGCTTACATATCATTTGGCCATATGAATCGGTCCCTTCATTGATGAATGGCCGGCCGTTTTAGGCCTGGATCATCTCCATAATTGGGGGAAAAGACAATGAAGGTCCGCTCTCCCACGCTTTGTTTTGAAAACAAAGAGGAAAACGGAAAACCTGGCGACACCTCCGCTCCCGGTCTACACTCCCAACCGGAACGGTCGAAGGGGGTAAAATATTTCTGGGACGCCTACAGTATAAAAATAAAACTGGGACCAGAAAATTAGTCATGAACGGGCCACCTGATATGAATAGTAATAAGCCGTTTTGTGGGTCGCTTTTTGGATGTTACAAGTGAACACACAAATATGTAAACACATCTTTTCTACACATGTTTATCTTTTTATCATTTATACTGATTATATAATTCGTAATGTTATTTTTTACATTATAAATTAACCAAACATTTGATAACCTATGCTGAAAACATTAAAACAAGAAAAATTCCACTAACTAGTTTGGTTGTTTCCAATCATTCCGAGGTCCCTAAAAAGCTGAAAACATAATTAGCTCCTTTTGTCAACATATTTTGCATTTCTTCATTAACAAAAGAAATCAAATTACCCTAAACATTCAAACAAATGCTTAATATAATGTTGGTTGGGCAGTGATGTCTTCCTCGATGTAGTGATTATGTTAGCACGACTGGACGCACCTTAAAAGTTTTAATTAGCCACAAGTTTATTTCGCTTCGACATCTATAACCTAACAATAATTCAATTAATATACAAGTTTTATCCTAGGGAAGAAATCGCGAGGTTACGGTCTAGACTTCTTAGATGAAAGTCGGGAAGGGTTTGGGATAAAGGTGCTAGATGGTTGGGGTGTGGTTATGATGACGGGGTTTCATGGAAGCATCTGTATCGACGGAAAATGAAAAGTTCGATAAGAAGTAGGGCAGGAGGTTCCTTGATGGTTGGAACATGGTTAAGCCCAACTTCTCCTCATATCTGCTATAACACTGTTCTTTTCCTAGCAACCAATTCGGACTTGACAACGACAGAAGATTTACATGGAACTCCAGACCCAAAAGAATAGAATTTAACAGACGATAAACTTTTCATAAGGCTACTTGTCAATACATCGAAACTCAAAACGCCTCATCTACACATCACTACAACCAGTGTGTACGGAATTGAACTATTGGGATCAATCAAGTCTTCCAACCTCCAATCAGTCCAGTCTCTCCAGTATAAAATCCTTCAAATCATTGATCAAACTCCCTTCTTCTTATCCAACCTTACTATCCACTTAGCTCTATGAATTTCGATTTAATTGTTCAATCCCCTAAGACCAAAATGGTTGTAGCATTGGTGTGTTGGTGTGGCGTTTACTTTGGAGCAAGAGTTTATGTAGTCGTTTTAGTTTTATCCTTTTGAGACGAATGTGGTGGTTCCAAGTAAGTCGCTAAATAGCAATCGACATTGGTTGCTGGAATCGGAACAGAATTATAGTAGATCGAAGGAGAGGCGAAGGCTGTCTGCTGAGATTTGGTTTCGTTGAGTCTGATCCTACATTTTTTGAACTATTTTTACCGGAGGTTTCTGAAAGCCACTGCTAGGCTTTAGTTAGCTGTATGGCGTATCGTCTGCATAAGGAGTATCGGGATTTATAGTCTGCAGGGTATACTGAACAGAGAATGGGATCAAAGATGTTGCCTTGCGAAACACCTGCTTCGGCATAGCGGATAAGGGAGAAGGGGGTTTCGATTCGTGTTTCCAGAAGGGACAAACTGGATCGAAAACTTGCTTCACGATGTCTTCTGCCCTGTGGTACTGTTGAATTTTTATGTCACCCGAACCCGAAATTACGGGATGGGATGAAAGGAGTTTTCAAGAATGGAATATAGGTGCTTCAAGAGAAGTTTTTCAAAGATTTTAATAATGCAGCAAATAATAGGGTAATGTAGGGAAACGTAGAGATTTTTGAGGTTTCGTAATGGTTTTTATGCTTGATAATTTCAATTACATGGCGAAGTAGGTTGGAAACACTGGTGGTAGGAAAAATTTAGCTTTTTTTAAAGAAAGATTTCTGATGATGTTTGTTGAAAGGTCAAAACCAGTGGGTGGTTCCATAATATATTTTTTTAATTAAAAAGTAAAAGCGAGACTGGATAAATTTGTTGTTTTAGAATTACAGTATGATGATATTACGTGATATTAAGTTAACGAAACTACGATGAATGCTAAATTTGGACGTTTTCCACCTTCACTGTTTTGGCATTTTCTCGAACAAGTTAATCACATCGAACATCCCCATTTGTCATGTTGTAGGTTAAAAATGTTCAAAATATGATTCCAAGGATGGGCGAACCAATACGATCGGAAACTGTAGTTCGGTCATTTCCGATCGTTTTGATTTGCTTTTACTCGCTGATTTTGGCCTACCAGGTGCTTTTTCGGCATCTGTTATCTAGGCCAACACTGCAGCCCCCGAAATTGTTATCTGTCGGGAATCCGGTTGGGCTTGATGACAAGGACGTAATTCGACGTAGATATCTCTAGCCAAGGAGAGGAAATAAAAAACAATGACCTTCTGACAGATTTTACACATTGAATAAGAAAAGATGGTCGAAGCAGCTCATGCCATGATCTAATCAGAACTCTTTGGTGCCCTTATCTCTTGTAATTCAGAGTGAAGATGAAATGGGAGGAGGTACTAGTTTTGAGTTCGGATGTCTGAATCAGTTTCGGTTCTTCGTGTTTCTTCAATATTCAACGAATAATTTATAAAGCACAGCTTCCCAACGATGAAACAAGAAACCGGTGGCATGACAATACTGGAGCAATTAAACACAACCCCAGAACGATTTTTCCAATATGACCTAGAAAGTACAGATTGCTTTTTACCAGGGTACCCAAAAATCAACCGGATCGGGAGCAGTAAAAAAAGAAATGAATCCGACGAAAGTTATTTAAAGATTCACTAATTTCGAGGTCCGCTTGACAAATTAATATCTTACAATTAATTAAGGTTTTTAGTTGAGATTAAAAAAAGTCAATGGCAAGAGCGGGATTCGAACCCACGATCTTCGGCTAGAACGCCGCTGCTCTACCACTTGAGCTATCGTGACCTCGGTCCACTCGGACACTAACCCCCCATCTCAACCCCGTATATTAATTGGTCAAGCGGACCATTAGTGAATTTAATGAATAAAAATGAAGTAAACTTCACAAAAGCTCTCCGTGGCCATTTCATTTGTCGCCGAGAATCCAATCTGATTACACGACATTTGAAAAATGGCAAAAAGGAGGGAAAATTCAAAAGGTGGGGTTGAAGTGGGAGGTTAGTGTCCGAGTGGACCGAGGTCACGATAGCTCAAGTGGTAGAGCAGCGGCGTATCTAGCCGAAGATCGTGGGTTCGAATCCCGCCCGTGCCATTGACTTTTTATTTCAACTAAAAACCTTAATTTTAATTGTAAGTTATTTAAAGATTATAACCAGGTAAAACTGACCAAACCTTTTTAAGAGGTGTGAAAATTTTCCTGGCATACGCATGAAACAGTAAAACAAGCAGGCAGCTGAGAAACGTGATTCAATTCAAGGAAAATAACATGGATAAAGACGCAAAGCGATACCTTTATTTTATTTCTATAAGTGAATTATCCAAATTATACTACTAGTCATATTGTAAGGTCAAAAATGGTTAAAATAAAGAACAAGTCTAAATGGAGGAGAAATCTCAACTGCTCGTCTTAGAAAAATTTCACAGTAATAATAATAATATTATAATAGTAGGCATCTTACTCTTAATCTTACTTATTTTGCAAGTAATAGTTGTTATAGTAAAAGTAGAGCATCAGTATAAATAATAATGGTTGCAGTATTTAATCATAAAAAATTAAATCCATTATATTTAGTGGTCTGATTGACCGAATTATTTCTTTCAATTAATTAATCCTGTTATATTTTGGTTGAAATGAAAAAGTTAGTGTCACGAGCAGGATTCGAACCCACCTTTATTTTATTTCTATAAGTGAATTATCCAAATTATACACCACGACCTTCGGCTGGCGGTGGGTTCGAATCCCGCTCGTGACACTAACTTTTTCATTTCAACCAAAATATAACAGGATTAATTAATTGAAAGAAGTAATTTTGTGAATCGACCACTAAATATAATGGATTTTCACGAAAGTTTTGGATCATTTCTCGACCACTTTGGGCCTTAAGTTCAAAAGATACAGATTAATTCAAATTTGACTTCTTTTCCTTTTTAGACATTGGTTTAGTTGATAATTATTTTTTGGATGTATTATTTTATGAATGAAGTTGATTAATAAAAATCCTGTAATGCTTTGATCCTTAAGTTCGAAATTATGAACATAAATTATTCCAAGTTCTTTTAAAAATGGTGGATTGTCATGTTTTCTTCTTAGGTGAATTTTATTTAACATTGAAAAGTATCTGTTTGATAGAAATGATAAATGATGGAGTGAGTGGCGTTCAATCCTTTTTAAAAAGATAATTCCTAATCATAGTAAGTTGTTTTGCAACGTCCGGATTTCGAGCCTTTTAGCTCATCATCAGGTTGTACAAGTCCTTCAACCTGATGATGAGCTAAAAGGCTCGAAATCCGGATCGTTGCAAAACAACTTACTGTGAGTAGGAACTATCTTTTTTTAAAAAAAGTATCTGTTTGAAGTTGAGTTTTGGTATTTCTCTTGAAATAGTCTACTTTCTCCTATCTGATCAAGAATTCCAAAGGTTTAACCCGCGCAGAACTGCCCAGGATTCGGGAAAAGACCTTACATAAAAATAAAAAACAAGTTCCCATCAATTAATTTTGAATTTTCATTTGTCGCCGAGAATCGAATCCTGATTACACGATATTTGAAAAATGGAAAAAGGAGGGAAAATTCAAAAGGCTGGGTGGAGGTGGGGAGTTGGTGTCCGAGTGGAACGAAGTCACAATAGCTCAAGTGGTCAGAGTAGCGGCGAATTTAGCCGAAGGTCGTGGGTTCGAATCCTGCTCGTGACACTAACTTTTTCATTTCAACCAATACCTTACATAAAGATTAATTAATTGAAAGAACCTATTTGGTCAATCGGACCACGAAATATAATGTATTTAACAACAAGGAACAAGGCTTTTTGACGTATATTTACTTATATTGTTGAAGTGTTTTATGTCGTTTTGGTTCTGATTCGATCTGTTTTTTAGACAGGAATTAACAGGAACCGACAGAACCTATGTTGAACATGGCCCAGCTCTTTCATTCTACCTGTCATTCAACGATCTTAAAATCCACGTTTGTATCGTGCTATCTATCTTGTTCCTTAGGGCCGTCTATCCTGAAATCTATTGCGAAAAGGCTGCGGGTTCGGGCTGGTCCCTAAAGTTAAAAAAAAATACACCATCGAAATTCCACAAACGTGATGAAGTGTTTACGCTAAACGTCTACTAATTACGAATCTTCTAGGATCAGGGCTGAAAAAAAGAGCTTTTAATGGCAGGTATCGTGGCGCCTGGGTCGGGGCATCTCTCCCGTGATTTACTGCAATCCAGGGCGAAGGTGTCACAGTAATGATAACCCTAGAATCGTGGGACTAAGGGCCTTTCAGTTGCACACAACTGAAAATTGTCTATCTCCGACCACCCACGTTCTACCCTACGTCGAATTTCATCATGGTTTTGATAGGGTTTTATTACTTCATCAAGTGCTTTATTTGACGTTCGCCTTTTATGTGGGATAGACTCCATACATCAAAATCGAGTAGGTGGAAAAGAAAACGATGCAATGGCACCGATCGAATGAAAATGACCAATGAAAACACGACTGTTTTAATTTCATTGGCGAATGCTTTCCAATACCGGATTAGGAAGGATTTATTAGAGAAACCGTGTTTACTGTCTGCCAGAAAAAAACCTGAACCTTCTCATATAGAAAAATAAATAGACAATAATATTCTATTAAAGATTGATCGAATCTTTTAGGCCCGTCTATCTTCGCTGTTTCTGCTTGTCAGACGCCCTTCAGCTTTATCTTCAATGGTCGACCAGAAAATAAAAGCACATTAGACAAGTAGTTCAAATTCGAAATTTTTAAACCAATATTTCAATTTGGCAACTTAGTTCATACGAAAGATCAAAAACAGATAAGGCAAAATTAATGGAAAGAAGTTCATACTTCAATAAGAAATCTAACAGTTTAACTATACTAAAATTAATCAGCAGGGAATATATTAAATTTTGTACTTGATTCCAACCAAATATTACAAAATTGTACAAGAAAGATTGATAACGAGTTGAGCCAACTTGAGATGATGCTTACGACATGGATCGTCACTTTGATGAATTATTAAAAAAAAACACTTTTTATACTGAAGAAAGTGCTGAAGATTAAAAGGTACGTTGCGTTATAAACTATAGCGTGCATATAAGGAATCTATGCACAGTAAGATAGTTTAAACATGAAAAAGCTTTCTCTAGATTTTATTCTTTTTGCCAACTGTTCCAAACGGTAGACAAAAAGTTATGCTAATTTTAAAAATTCCATGCTTGCATTAATAGGAATGAAGGATTATAAAGGTGACATAATCCAGCAAATAGGGTTAAAAGAATAAAGTTAATTTTTTTATATTTTTCATCGAGAATATTTGCTGTCCAATAGTCTGGACTTTAATCAGATTGGCTTAATTTATTTAATTAGATTAAAGCTTTTTCCGAGTAAAGAGGACTTTTTGAAAATAACTAGGTTAACAAACTTAGCCTGACGAGTTAACAGGTTTGGGTTTTTATTGATGGGTGCTTTCAGTGGAAACTGGTTTGATACGATATTGGTAATGTGGTCGTTCGTCGGTTTTTTTCATACCGCCGATTATCTTTTCAGGGTTCCATTAAAGGACAAATTTGGCCGTTTGTTAATGAGAAGATTGATTTGCAATGTTCAATGAACAAATCGCTTGGGTTTTAAATTTAAAAAGCGGATCAGTGAGTTTGGTCCTTAGTTAAGTTTTCTTGCATTCAACCTGTGGATTTACTACGACTGAAGAGCATCTTATAAAAATTTTACCCGCTTTTCAAAAAAATCTTTGGCGAGAAGCCGAGTAGGCCGGCAAAACGTCGAGGCATACTGATAAACTGTGATGATCAAAGGGCTTAAGTTGTAAAATCCATTTTTAATCTCACGGTCGTGAATATAATTAAGTGTAAAAACTTTTTTTCGCATGTTTTAAACTATTAAGGACTTAACGTGAATCTTTAAAAAAGCACTGACTAGATCTAAATGAAATTAACTTGGAGTAGGTATAAAAGTTTATTATCATCATTACACTTCAGATGGAGTTCCTTTAAAACTTTAAAGTTCAGTAATAAAACCAAAGAATAAAAGCAATAAAAAGCTTCAAATTGTTCTGTCTCTATTAAAAACAACTCGCCAGGAAAAAAACAATAAAAAGTCAGTCTGAGAATCGAATTTGGGATGTAAATCTGTAGGGTAGTCGTGGTGTAGGCTGAGAATAGTTGTAATTAACAGGTTTAATATATTTTTTTCCCTTTGGCCCTTCTATCTGATGCCCGTGTCGGAAGGGCTGCCACACGGGGGTCCTTAGCTTTAAAAATAATTCAGGTGATACTCACTGGAATCGAAAAACCAGGGTGTTATCCCGTCCCAGTTCGTGGCTCCGACGACCACGGAACACAGTAACAGTCTGACAAACATTTTTAACACATAATCACGGTTTTCTCACTATTGTTTATTTATGCGAGTATGGCAAGATGCATTTTTTTAAGTCCCCGTGTGTTTACATGGTTTTCGATCCTGTACCATACGGGCGAGGTTAACGACCATGCGATATCTCTAGATTTGATATTTGTCGGTTACGACGAGTCGTCTTTGTTATTTTGGTCGACGGCCAGCTCCGACCTGAACGATAGCCAAAGAAGCACTGAGTCAACCTGGCCAAGTGTGGAGGGGTCTTAAGATCCCCCCTCACGTTCCTCAAGTTAACCATATGTTCATCTTGTATTTGTTTGCATTGTCATTAGACAAATTGGATCAAAACTGGCCAACCGCCTTATTGAGCTAAAACGAAAACATCTGAATGCCGTTTTTCTAGATGAAGATTACCAAGCCGGGTTTGTACAAACCAAATTAAAAGCTTTCTTAAAAAATAAAATGTTGTCAATGATTATCTGTGTAATTAGGACGTGTGAAAATGTGTGTGAGATAGATAGATAGACAAACAGATAAATAGATAAAAAAACTAAATAAACTAAGTAAAAAATTACCTAATTATTCTAATTTACATAACAATTGAGCAATTAAAAAGTAAATTACTAATAAAATTAAATAAGTGAAAAAAAAATTTACAATACAATTCAGTACAAATCATGAATTATAAATTTCCAATAAAAATCTAGAAGATAATAAAGATAATCAAGAATATAAATAAATGATTATGAACGCTTTATTTATCAACAACACAAGATTTGGTCTCAAGGACTATTCTTACATCTAATGTAAAATAAAAAGTTACTAATTTTACTCTATTTCTAATTTATTAAACATTAATTAATTGGAATAACCTTATTTCGTGGTCAATATGTTCCATCTATTTGTTTTACATTGAATTACATAAAAAAATTAAATAAACTAAGTAAAAAAAATTATCTAAAATTGCATATTGAAATAAATATTCTAATTTAGATAACAATTGAGCAATTAAAAAGTAAATTACTAACAAAATTAAATAAGTGAAAGAAAAAAAACTTTTCTATATAATGCAGTACAAATCATGAATTATAAATTGCCAACATAAATCTAGAAGATCATAAAGATAATCTAGAATATAAATCTAGATAGGTAGAGAGATAGATAGATAAATAGATAGGTAGGTAGGTAGAGAGAGAGAGAGAGAGAGAGAGAGAGAGAGAGAGAGAGAGAGTGAGAGAGAGGGGGTGCGAGATAGAGATAGTGAGTGGAAGAGAGAGAGAGAGAGAGAGGGAATGGGAGAGAGAGTGAGAGGGGGAGAGAGAGTGAGAGGGNTAATTAGAAGAGAGGGAAAAGAGAGGTAGAGTGAGAGAGAGAGAGAGAGAGAGAGAGAGAGAGAGAGAGAGAGAGAGAGAGAGAGAGAGAGAGAGAGTTAGAGGGAGAGAGAGAGAGAGAATGGGCGAGAGACAGTGACTGGGAGGGAGAGAGAGAGGGGGGGCGAGAGAGAGTGTGGGAGGGAGAGACAGTGAGTGGGAGAGAGAGTGAGTGGGAGGGAGAAATAGTGAGTGTGTGAGAGTGAGAGAGAGTGGGGGAAAGAGAGATAGATAGTGAGTGGAAGAGAGAGAGAGTGAATGGGAGAGGGAGAGTGAGAGGGAGAGAGAGAGTGAGTGGGAGAGAGAGAGAGAGTGGGAGAGAGAGAGTGGGAGAGAGAGAGAGAGTGATAGGGAGAGAGAGAGAGTGAGCGGGAGATAGTGACTGGGAGGGAGAGAGAGAGAGAGAGAGAGAGAGAGAGAGAGAGAGAGAGAGATAAAGAGTGAGAAGATGAGATAGAGATTGACAGAGAAAAGTAAGAGTTTTGAGGAATATTAAGAAATATGGAGGGAGACTTATATAGAAAGAGAGACAAAGAGAAAAAGATAGAAAGAGAAAGATTTTATATTTTAAATAAAAAATTGCGTGAAATGCTACTGTAACAGGTTGGAATGTTGAAAGTGAAAGTGTTAATGGTGGAAATAAGTCAGTGCTGTTTTTCATTTTAGAATTTTTCAAAAATGAATCAAACCACGTCTCCCTTCAAAAAATCAATTCCGCGCCATCCTAATATTCGCCGTTTGATTAATTGGATTTAATTTCTTATTCACTCAATTAATTAATAACATTTAATAAAATCATTTGTATTTTTTGAAAATAACATTTTTCATGTATTTAAATAGAGGTAAACAGCATGATTCAATGCTACTACATGTCAAATACAATTTATTCTTACCATTGAACAATTTTGGACCTTGGTTATTTGAAAATAAATACTATAATTTTTTAGGCCATTATACATCGATTTTGTCTATCCTCGCTGTTTTCACTATAAGACAAGCGTTGGCTTTTCGCCATCTTATCGTTGTGGGTTTGTTAACTTGCCTCACCTTGCTTATAACCCTGACCAACCAAATTAGTATCGAAAGACCAGTATGTGCTATTGTGAAATTATTTGTTGAAATCGGTGAGGTGAAATATTGTAGTGTGGTCATTTCCGATTGACCTGGTCCGTCTATCCTCGCTGTTTTGACTGCTAGACAAACAAAGGAAAGACGCCTATGCGAATTTTCATTCTTGGATTTTTCAAAAACGAATCATGGTGACCATTCAAAAGCCCATTCCGAGTCAGCCAACACCCAACCATTTATTTTTTAAATTTTGTTGGACGTGATATCTCACTAAACAAATAAATAACGATTAATTAAAGTAACGCATTTGTGTTTTTTAAAATTAAATTTTGAATATTAATTTTAATTTGATCATTTCCAATCATCCTGGTTCGTTTAGTTTCGCAGTTTTGCCTGTTTTCTTCACTGGTAGGTTTTTATTTACGTCAACCTGCTCATAACCCAGACCAACTAAGTTATTGTTTCATTTGGGGTATTGAACACTATATTTTGATTAATTAAGGTTTTTATTTGAGAGAAAAAAGTCAATGGCACGAGCGGGATTCGAACCCGATTCGAATTTATCTCAAATAAAAACTTTAATTAATTGTAATATAATTAAATGGTCAAGCGGACCACGAAATTAGTGAATTTAATTATTTAAAATGAATACTTCATTAAAGCTCTCCGTGGCCATTTTATTTGTCGTCGAGAATCCAATCCGCTTACACGTCATTTGAAAAATGGCAAAAAGGAGGGAAAATTCAAAAGGTGGGGTTGAGATGAGAAGTTGGTGTCCGAGTGGATCGAAGTCACGATAGCTCAAGTGGTAGAGCAGCGGCGTATTGAGCCGAAGGTCGTGGGTTCGAATCCCGCTCGTGCCATTGACTTTTATCCCAAATAAAAACCTTAATTAATTGTAATATAATTAATTGGCCAAGCGGACCACGAAATTAGTTAATTTAACTATATTTTGTGATTATGGGTTTACATCGGCCCGGTGTGTGAAGAGACATGTGTTTGGCCGTTTCCTGATCCGCCTGTCTTCGCTGTTTTGTCTGTCAGACAAATGTCGGCATTTCCTCATTTTTAATTTTTTTCCATAAAATGATAGCGATTAGTTGATTTACTTGAAAACTATCAAGTTTTCGCTACGAAACTTACTTTTAACATATTTCACTGACAAATTTATGAAAGTAACTTAGGTTTATTGAACATGTCATTAAGCTAAAACCGTTTTGACTCAGTTATGTGAGTAAAGACTTTCGCAGTTCATCGACCCACAAAAATTTTCACTATTCGTACCCATTCTGTCTGAAGTTTTATAAATAATCATTTATTTTTGTTTTCACTAATTCGAAATTGGCAATATTCGGTATTGAATGAGTCAGGACTAACAACAAACTAACAACTGCGTCGAGGTGTTCTGAATTCATTTTATTTCGTGGTCCGATTGACCAAATAACATCTTTCAATTAACCTTTATGTAAGGTTTTTGGATGAGATAAAACTTTGAAAAATGGCAAAAAGGAGAGAAAATTCGAAAGGTTCTTTGGGATGGGAAGTTGATGTCCGAGTGGAACGAAGTCACGATAGCTTAAGTGATAGAGCAGCGCCGTATCAAGCCGAAGATCGTGGGTTCGAATCCCGCTCGTGACATTGACTTTTTTATCTCAACCAAAAACCTGGCATAAGGTTTTCTGAACGTTTTGACATTTGGCGAAACAATTCTTTTTGATAGCATTTGACTACTGAAATGTAGTTAATGGCATCGCCATGACCATTACTTCATTAATCTACCATATAGGGGCGCCATAATATTCCCGACGGTGAAAGTCACTACCTTATATGGTTTGTCGGGGTGACGGCGGATTTTAATTCTGCTCGAAAATCCGCTCCGTTGGCTTGGAGTGACGATCAATTTTCGATAGTTTGCCGTGTAGTCGCGAGACTAGACGGACCGGGGTTTGCCGACGACTCCTTTATTATACCAAATTAGGAAGAATGACAACGAGGGAACTTCGGTGTTAATGGATATAATTTCCTTTCGTGTTTACATTCTTCAAGATTACAAAGAAAAAACTCAGAAAGGTGAAAGCCTTTAATTTCATCCACTTTGAAGTAAAAACTGAGCCATTACCAAACAAGAAAACATTTTAGGCATAAATAAACAATAAAGTAATTGGCGGGTCCTCTTTAATGTTCACCGAAAAATGATGTTTATGGTAACATCACAACGGGAAAGAATTAAGGAAAATCGTGATGATAAACGATTAAATATAGGTCCGCCAGTTCGAGTGATTAGGGAGGGCTTGTGTAATTCGAAATAGCTTCAACTTAACCGCAGCTAGGGCTTCATTTGACTAATTCACCGGGCCATTTTTCTCCCGACGAAGTCAAAAGTAAAGGTCCGCTTTTTCACAGGTGCTATCCTGTTTTTCCCTATTTCGAGTCCGGAGAATTTCAGGGCCCGTTATGTAAAGGCTGAAGGGTAAACACGTCGGTACTTTTGAGCCCTGGCGCTCAGGTACGAGGGATTCACCTTGTCCGTCGTATATTATTGACTCTCTTTCTTAACGACAAAGGGCATGTCGCCGTCGTAAAACGTAATTGAATTCCAGACTTCTGGAGGGTTTTAGTGACAGCCGATGAGGAACCGGCCGTGGAAGGGAAAAAAAGGGAGAGAAATGAGACAAAAGAGACCCTGAACCGCTCTTTACACCCACAGGGGATCATTACATTATTTTGTGACTCAACACTGTCGCCGATCGGCCCACTCATTACTTAACTTAAGTAATACGTCTTTGTTTATAAGGCGCAAACAGAGTTGTATCCGCTTTACAAATTCGTTCAGCCCAAATATTTCTTTACTGCCATATCGAATTTACGAATAGTAAATATATTTATTAAAATAGCTAAATATTCATAATATTTCTTTCAACAGGTCAAAAAAATTGGTTTATGTAGTACTTGGTATTGTTGGAACTGTTCTTACTACTTCTACGTTTTGCCAGTGACTCTACCAATAAATAATTCTGTAAAAAGAAATGACTTTAAATATAAATCCATATATGTGTTTAGTAGCATAACTGACCGTATTTAATTATTTTAATTAATTAGACTTTTTATCTAAGGTTGAGATGAGAAACTAGTGACACGAACGGGATTCGAACCCCTAGTCGGTCGAAGTCACGATAGAACAAGCGGTTGTCACAGCGGCGTGTACAGCCGACGGTCGCGGGTTCGAATCCCGCTCGTGACACTAGCTTTTTTTATGTCAACCAAGACCTTAAATAAAGTGTAAATATAAAGTCGCATAACTCAGTTTTACCGTAAATTACTACAATTAAATAAAATCTTAGAGATAGCTGTATTTTGTTTGTGGTTTTAATTTTTAGTACAGAAATTATTATTATTATTTTTTTAAAGCTAAGATCTATCTAGTCGTATTCGGTGTACAAGGAAATGCCCAGAAAGGGATTAAAAGATTTTTTGTTTTATACAACCCCGCTAGAACTTGGCTTTTTCAAATTAAAATTTGTTTGTTTACCAATTGTTAAAATTAATTAGCCTGATTCTAAGTTGTTAGGATAATAAATTTTTAGAGAACGAAAAAATCTGTAGTAGAGTGTACATTTAGCCTTAACATGTGTCTTCTGAGTGCAGTAATGTCCGTAATGTTAGAGTAGAAACTTGTGATCTTTCAAAAATTATTACATTCAGTTTTATGCAATGTGCATTAATCTTTATTGTAAGGTATTGGTTGAAAAGAAAAAAGTTAGTGTCACGAGTGGGATTCGAACCCACGACCTTCGGCAGAATACGCCGCTGCTCTACTACTTGAGCTAACGTGACTTCGATCCTCTCGGATTCCAGCTCTCCATCTCAACCTACAACTTTTCGAATTTTCCCTCTTTTTGCCATTTTCAAATGTCGTGTAATCATGATTGAATTCACAGCGACTTATAAAGTGGGCACGAGAAGCTGTTTAGTCAAGTGATACTTCTTTTTTACTTATTAAATATTAATCCATTTACGTTTTTATGGTCAATTGAACAAGTTACTTCTTTCAATTAATCATCCTTTTAATGTCAAGTCTTCGTTGAGATAAAATAGTGTCACGACCGGGATTCGAACCCACGAAATACGCCGCCACTCTATCACTTGAGACAATGGTGTTGGAGAGTTGGTGTCCGAGAGGATCGAAGTCACGATAGCGCTCAAGTGGTAGAACAGCGGCGTGTTTAGCCGACGGTCGTGGGTTCGAATCCCGCTCGTGACACTTACTTTTTTATATTATTGCCATAGAAAGAATAATTATTTGAAAGAAGTATCTTGGTCAATTGACCGCTAAAACATTAATAATTAATTTGTAATATTGTTAAATTGTTTAATAGAAGAACGTAGAACATAAAGATAAAAGGTATTTTGCTTGCTTAATAGTACTAACGAAAAAATAACATATTCCAAGTGGATTTTTCGATCTGTGGCTTCTTCTGTAAACTTCATTGACATTCATGTATAAATCGCTGCATAAACTTTAATCCTAAGTATTAAAAATTAAAAAAAAAGGTGTTAAAAACATCTAGCAACAAAATGACCAATTATTTCTTTAACAATGATATCACTTTAACGTTGAAAAAAAAAATGAGTATGAATTTCCATGAGTTCAGTAATAAAACATAATCATTCTCAGGGAAGTTTTGCACTAGAATACAGAATCCAATATTCAAAAGTAGCTGCTGACTAATGTATGTGGTATACTCATCGTCACAATGGAGAACGCGGGTTTCCGGTCGATTTACATGCTCGGCAGCTGAAATTTTGCTCGGATCGGTTGTCACATCGGCTTGGACATTTTTTTCTTCAACTAAAAATGTGCGGAAAAAACATTCGAAACGGGGCGCACCATAAAACTCAGCTGCTTCGTAACGGTACGAAGTGGTATTTCATCTCCGTCCCCCATTTCTGGGAAACATGAGCTGCCGAGCATCAGTGAATCTTGGTAGTCTTTTCCTCGTCGCAGAGACGAAATGCCTTTCGTATTCCTCCTGGGCGTTATATTTTATAGTAAAAACGTCGAGCTTTAGTTTACTGAAAATAGTGATTTACACGGCAATTCAGAAAACAGAATAATCTTAAAAAATTGGAATCTTTCGCGATACTAAAAAAAATAAGGACAGAAAGAGACTGATCAATAAAGGAAGATAAACGATGTAGATGTAAAAATAGAACAATTTGTCATCAGAAGAGAAAAAAGAAATTACCAATTGTGAGAAGAGGATGAAATCATAAATGCAGATAAGAGAGAGAAACAGAAAAAAAGAAAGTAAGAGAGAGAGTGAGATAGATATATAAATAGATTGATAAATTGAGAGATAGAGATCCATCTAGCCATCTATTTATCTTCTCGCCCGAGAAAGAGGGACGAAATATAGAGGAGAGAGTGAGAGATAGTGAGTGGGAGGGAGAGAGTGTGTGGGAGGGAGAGATAGTGAGTGGGAGAGAGTGAGTGGGAGGGAGAGATAGTGAGTGGGAGAGAGAGAGAGAGAGTGAGAGGGAGAGAGATAGTGAGTGGGGGGAGAGAGAGTGAGTGGGAGGGAGAGATAGTGAGTGGGAGAGAAAATGTGAAGAATCGACAAGCTGAATATATATGTCGGAGATGAAATGGAATGCAGTTACGTATCTGGCTAACTGTGACGTCGTGACATAGTCGAGACAACGAGTGGATCACAAAGAAGAAGAAGAACAAAGGACAAAGTCAGTCAGTCAGTCGTGCCTTTGTCCTCAAAGCGAGAGCATCGTCATAATTGTACTTAAATAAATAAACAGAGAGACAACCAAGTGAAATGGATCATTTATTACCCCGTGAAGACGGAGAGATTTCTCCTACATATAGATAGGTGATAATATAGAAAAGAAGATATGCATATAAAGAAACAGAGAACAGAAAAGTAGTTAAAAAAACAGAGAAGATAAGTTGAATAGAAAGATAGAGATATAGATAGTGAGAGAGAGAGAGAGTGAGAGAAAGAGAGAGAGAGAGAGAGAGAGAGAGAGAGAGAGAGAGAGAAAGAGAGTGAGAAAGGGGAGGGTTGAATAGAACGAAAGAAAGTAATGTGTATATACATAGATATAGAGAAAATTAGAAATATCGGTAAATGTGTAGATAGATTGGGAGTACGAATGAAAGGAATACAAACAAAAGAGACGAGGTTTACTAAAGAAAACAATATGAATTCTGATAAAGAGAAATGAACTTTTGGAAGGTCAAATGACTTTTAAATTAATAGGATGGACGCAAATGACGAAGGCATTTTGAGCAAACCTCAAAATCTTCCTTCCAAAACATGTTTATTAGGTTCCTTATCCATAAAAATATTCAATTCCTACAAATATTTATGCTATTTGTTTGCATACTTTCACTCAATGCCACCGTCAATCGCTATCTCAGGCCGAGTCTATAACATTAGACGAATTTTTATTCAATAAGAGCAATCCTTGCACATTTTTTCCATCAGTGAAACATTTGAGGTAGTTTAATCCTTTATGAGAGTGATGATGATTACGATGATTATTTAATAACGTATAACAAAACGGGAAATTTAATTAGTGTGAGTAAAGTAATTATTCTTTTGAATGACTATTGATTTTACCTGATAGTTGGCAAGATTATTTTCCATAATAAAGGTCAAAGAGAAAATATAGAGGTAGGTCAAACGAAGCGCATACAGTCCACAGTTCCGCGATGGGCGATGATATATTTGTACATGCGAACCGGCAGACTTTAAGTAATATCGCAATCTTGTATTGAACGGAACCATTAAAGCAAAACAGGAGGTGAACAGCTGACAACAATCTATAAAACAGGAACTGGCCCTCGTGACTCGGAGATTAACATCGTAAAAGGGGAAAATCCAAATAAAAGATCCTTCGGCCATTCAGTTCCACCGGCAGTGAGGCGAAAACCAGTTCTCTCTTATAGAAAGATGAAACTAGTTATAAATTGCGTACGGCTTGTCCATTGAATCGAACGGATTCTATGAGATGTATTGGTTTTATGTCTAAGAATTGCCCGGGGGTTTGATCAACGCGGACCTGACTACCCCGAACCCTATCACTTTTCAACCTGGATTCAGGTTTCTGTTCGATTTACTTATTCTATAGATGCACTTAAATAACCAAAAGTTAAAGCAATTAAAATTTTCATTACCCGCACGGAGATTTAACAATACTAATCCATTTATCAGTTTGATGAAACACCAATCATTATTTTATCATCCGCTTAGTAGAAAGTAAGGTTATTTTAGAATATGAGCTGATTTTTAACTTTAATTTACTCCGAGTACTGCCCTTTGTTTTGCACCCTCCACCCTCTTTGCAACCTGATGACCCAGCCGTGCAATCCTCTGTTCCTGATCCCGCAATTTTGCTCCAGACACACGTCCAGTGACTATCCAGAGAAACTTTGTCAGATGAAATGTAAATGCATTCAAGTTACATCTACCATCCGAAGTTAAACCCCTTTACACTGTATGCCTTTATATTACTCCTATTTCTAAAACCTACTACGCCACTACCTTGGGTTCAATTTTCACACCTGGAACTGACAACCAAAAATAAAAAGACAGGAATTAAACAAAAGCTATTCTAAACTGATTATCTCCAAATCAATACTGAAACAGATTTGGACATGAGGACTAGAATTATGAGGATAAACCTTACAACACCCAAAAAATAAATTTCTTCCAATTCAAAGTCAACAAAATCTTATTAACACTCCTACTGTGTATTCAACACTAACTTTTCACAATGACAATCTTCGTAGAGGTCATTAGACAGGTGAAAAAAATGCTGGGTTCACCGAGCTTTCGGCACCTTATAGTGCCATCATCAGGGCTTTCCCAAGGATGAGGAAAACGATTAACGTGGAAAACTATTGAACAAGCGTTTTGGGTTTCAGGTTATGGAGCACATGGCCAACATAATACATTTTTGACGGTGAAGACATCTCGCTAAAAATCCATATGACTAAAGGTCCATCTATTTTTTCTTCTGACTAGCAATTTCTTTCAGGTACTTTTGTCATCACTGAGAATATTTACAAAAATTGCTTTTTTATACATTTAAAACTAAAATTACAGCTATATACAAAAACTATGTTCAAAGGATTAAAAATTAATGGGAGTGTGTGTGTGTGTGTGTGCGTGTGTGTGTGTGAGCAAGAGAGAGAGAGAAAGAGAAAAGAGAGAGAGAGAGAGAGAGAAAGAGAAAAGAGAAAAGAGAGAGAGAGAGAGAGAGAGAGAGAGAGAGAGAGAAAGAGAGAGAGAGAGCGACGAACCCAGTCGCTTCCGGTTGGACTGCCATCTGTAATTTTAGTTTTAAATATATAAAAAAGCAATTTACGTAAATATTCTCTGTCATCACAAAAATACCTGAAATAAATTGCTAGTCAGAACGAAAAAATATTGGACCTTTAGTAATATGGATTTTTAGCGAGATGTCTGTTTGCACCGTCAAAAATGTATTGTGCTGGCCATGTGCTCCATAACCATTTCCATATTAATCGTTTTCTTCATCCTTGGGAAAGCCCTGATGATGACACTATAAGGTGCCGAAAGCTCGGTGAAACCAGCATTTAGTCGGACGTTTTGATTCTCAAGATGAGAGCTGACGCACCTCGGCATATGATAGAAGTGTGTTACTGCCGCAGCATTGGTGTAGAGGCAGCTCAGCCCTGAGCGGCAAGACAACCTCGCTCTCCGCTTGCCCATTCCGAGTGGTCGGGTCCGCATTAAGCATCGAACCGTATACCGCACGCAAAGGGCTACCTAAGCCGAAATACATCAGCCTGGTCTCCCGCGCACTCCCTAGGTAGAGAAGGCCACTCTACCTCCCAGAGTAGTGGGGCTTCCCTAGTGTAGAAACTACAGGATCCGCTCCGGCCGCGGTTTTGTTTAAAATGGAACTGCTAACCACCCCCTAGAGGAGACCGCCTACGGTAAACGCCTCCTATCGAGCTTAGCCTACACCTGCGTGCATAGCATACTCGAGTAGGAGCAACCGATTCACTACCCGTTCCCCTTCGCCACTACTCACTCATTCGAGGGACTTTTCAGCATAATCATAGCGTCCTCAACGCTTATACGCTGCCGTCCGATCCGCCGTATCCCGTGTGGCCGGGTGTAAAACGATGGTCATGCGCAAGTTTCGTGCGAAGGTCACACATAGAAGACAGTCTCTTCTCAAAGTACCCGCCAGGGGTCTCGTCACGGCCAACTACGAGTCCATTCCCAGTGTAACAAGGGCTGACCCTTTGGAACATTTCTGTTACCCCGTAGTACAGATGGTTATGCACCATCCCCCGTCTATGCATACAGGATCTGGTACCCTAACCCACGTGTGCCTCTGAAAAAGCACCCGCGCCCCATGCCGACACGATTACAGCTTTAGAGAGGTTGCCAAGCCCTCAGGGCTGCACCATTATTTTGCTCCCGGACACCCCCCCTTGTAACCAAGGGTTGGGAAGGGTCTCAGGAAACAATGAAGGAATGCTGTTTCGTACAGCCTCATGATTGATGAATCTATCGTCTGTAGACCGAGGTCGACCTGTCCAGGCCTTCTTGTGTGAAAGCGTGTTTCACTAAAGCGCCAAAGAACCCTTCCTAGTGTAGAGTGACTTACACTCAGTCTCCTGGCGACTTCGCCCTATCTGTATCCTCCTATTCCTCTAATAACGTTATGGCCCTCATACTGTCATACTCACTCAAATGCTTGACTGCCATTGAAAAAGGTTTAAGAATAAAAATAATATCAAATGAAATCGACGAAGGGAAAACGATTAACTAAAAGCGATCTTTAGGCGTAGCAGAAAAGAATGGCAATGGTCTTTTTGTTCAAATGGGATTAATCAATACAAAAGTAAATAAAGGAAGTAAAGAAAGCATTGTTTACTGTTACAACACGAAAGAATCATGCAGAGAGGTAAACATCTCAATAACTATGCATTTTTACAGAGATTGAATTAGAAGAAAAGAGAACAGTAACTGCATAGAAGATTGGAAGTAACTGAAACTATAAAAACAGTCTTTCAAATATTTTCGTGATTGAGAAACAGGTTCTCATAAATAAGGCCGAATGGACTCGGTGCCGCGAAGTCCAAAGTCCGGTCGTGCCTTCCCAATTTTAATTGTCTGGATTTTTCTGGAAGGGAACAAAAACGGTGTCCCGTACGCGGGTAATTATATTTTTTCTTCCCGGCCTTCCGAACCGGGGAAGATTCTTTTGGGCCTGGAACAACGGATGACGTTCCACGGCGTACTTTCCACCATCGGGCTTTTTCTTTTCAAAAAACCGTACAAATCTCCTTATACAGGTCCGTGTTGTCCTGGAGGCCAAGCGTCGATTCGACTAGGATTTTTTTTTGTCATCTCCGTGTATAAATTTCAAGGGGGAAAAGGCCATTTTTTGTTATGATGTGTGACCGGTTTTTATATCAAATCCCGGCCACCGGAAGTCCATATATTTTCACCCTATCTGGCCACTAACGAAACCTCATTGTTAGGTATGGGCATTATTGAAACGGCGTGGTACAAACAAGAACAGATTTATTCCTTTCATCTATCTAACCATTAATGAAGCGACTGACAAAGAAGTCCACCTTTTAAGGGGCAGTCATGACGAATTAGTTTCTTTTTGTTACCTACACAGTTAACAAACTTATTGTTCAACTTGCAAATGCCTGATCACAATGCACCTAAATAAATGATCTTTACAACTTAACATCTTTCTATATAATCCTAAGCTTTTATAAACAAGCTTGACATCTTTTTTTAAAGTTTAACAAGTTAAAATTTCACTTAGGACATTGGAAAATTTTAATAAATTATCCTGGCGCATCATTAGGTCACCGACGATGTCCAAAAAGACAGATGTTCAACTGCCCATATATCAAACCAGAACATTGGTATGATATTAGATCGCTTGTTGACAATGACACTAGTAATAACCATTCAGAAAGCTTATTAATTTATTAGTTTTGTAATTATCTTTATGAGGAATATTCATCTCAACTCATAAATTATATCTCATAAAATGCTTTCACGTTCTGTCTGACAATAATAAATCTATTATTGACATCAGTAATGTCCAATAAATTTTATTGGTTTTGTTGGGTAACCTTTTGAAAACAAATTATAACTAAATCTTTTAATTTTAAAATTAATGAAAAACATACATGCACAAACAGATCGTACGATGTTTGTCTGCATTGTGCAGAAACTACAGAGACATATACTTACATTCAAAAATACTGTTCGAGGAAATGAAAAGTAAACAATCAGTAAAATTAATCACTCCACAAACCAGTATATGCTTGAAAAACAACGAATTATAGCATAAATAGAATAATAGAATCCTCCATCGCAGGATGGATCAAAGCGAAAGGAGAAGTGGATAAACTCTAGCGGTTCTAGACACAGTAAACTTATGATGAAACAATCCTCACCAAGACTGGCAAAATCACAGCTGCAACTGGAGAAGGCTAAACTGAGAGGAGTGATAGGACGACAAACCGGTCACTGGCATCTGAGAAAACATCTACACAACTGGGCATATACAACTATGATCCCATCTGCAGATGAGGAGGAAACAGCTACTCATATCATCGTCGAATGCGAAGCAACAGCTCATTAAAGATTTAACCTAACATACGAAAAAACTTAGGGAATGAAATTGTAGTAGCGACAGACGATGACCTGATACTTCCAAGGACTGAATCTCTTGCACTTAACTAAGTAACTAGGAAGGTACAATAAACCAAAAGGCTTCAGTGCCTGAGGAGCACAAACCCCGCTTCCTAGTATCCTTTTCTACCATACCATACCAACATACCTCTCAAAAATAAAAGGCTGTTTTACTACACAATAATTAAGTCGATATAAAGGGCTTTAATCTAGTCACAGATGGATCTTAGATGGAACGAGAATTAAGGGTTAAAAGGGCCGAACCCTAGCAAAGACTCTTGTATTAACCCCAACAATTTTTCCAGCTGAGTTCATGCAATACAACTCTGTGCCCATGAGTGAATAAAGAAAAATATAAAAAGGTGCACAGATTTACATACTCTCAGATATAAAGGCAGCCATAAGGGTACTAAACACGTATGCTTTTAGCACCAAATGTGTCTTGGACTAAATTTCCTAGTGATTCTGGGAAACAAAAGAAGATTAACGCAAGTAGGTTCCCGGCCATGAAGGCACAGAAGGAAATGAACAAGCCAACTAGCCATAAAAGGGGGCAATCCTTTCACTGGTTGCAACGGATTGTATGTTGGAAACTGGAGAAATGGCTTGAGAAAGAAGGCTGGACATCGTAAACTTATGATGAAATAACCCTTACCAAGACTGGTAAAATCACCGCTGCCACTGGAGAGGGCTAAACTGAAAGGAGTGGTAGGACGACAAACCGGTCACTGGCATCTGAGAAGACATCTACACAACTGGGCATACACAACGATGACCACATCCACCATCTGCGATTATGTAATGAGGTAAGGGAAACAGCCACCCATATCATTTTCGAATACCAAGCGACAGCTCAATGGAGATTTAACCAACTCACAGAAAAACCCTCGGGAATGACATTGTAGCAGCGACAGACAATGACCTGATACAATGATATTTAAGAAGAAGGATTGAGTCTATTGCAGTGAACTAGGGAACTAGGAAGGTATAATAATCCAGCCTTTGTATCCTCATTACCATCATCTTCATCATCATGGATAGGTTTACAAATCAAAAGTATGAGACCAGTGAGGCACGACTACAATCTCTCCAGTGAAGATGGCAATGTTAGATTGATTAGGATGACCGGAAACGACCAAACTACAGATTCATCACTCCTCAGTATTCTAGAAAACTCACAGCGTTTTTTCTGCTGATTCCCAAGAATCCAAGAATCCCTGAAACTCTGTTAGTTGAGAATTTTATCTAGATCTAGACTAAATTTTACATTTTTTCCTTAATGCACGACAAACCTCTAATTCCATTGTAGATCCTGGATTCCCATCTTCAAGAGCAATCATGTGCAACCTTATAGGAACGATGATACATAAGTTTTATCATAACATGACTGACAGCTTGTGAGAATGCCAACGATTTATCGCAAAACTTTTCGTTGTTCGATGTTCGTCTGTATTATTCAGACATTACAGAGCCATATACATATATCTACAAATTCAGTTCATAGAAGAAATGAAAAGTAAAATTAATCGCTCAACAAACCGGTATACGCTCGAAAAACCACGAATTATAGCATAAATACCAAAAGTTTTTAAAGTAGTTATTTTCAGTTGTTACCATTCACAAGACAGGTTAAAAGCGGTAGCGGACCCATTAAGGACATGGTAATTGACCGATCGATTAGGGTGAAAGGATGAGGGGGAAACATTTGTCAAGGAAGCAATAACTAATGTTTGATATGTTACGAAATGAAGTTAGAAGAATTGAGACGTATCGACGTGACCTGCACGATATCGTAAAATACGTCATTATTAAGTTTCCCCCTGGCATTTCCTTTATTTATGAGCGATAAGGTTTTAAAGATGTCTTTAAGTTCTTCTTTTTTTTGTAATCTGCCATGTTCCCCCAGGCGATAGAATGGCGTATTGTATTAAAGTTAAGTCTTATTTTCCTCTTGAACCAAAATATTTTTTCTTCTTTGGTCATTGAAAGACAGCATGATTAACAAAAAGATGCTGTATTTAAAAAAAATTGTTTATTGACTATTAACCTTTGATTTTCATATGTGTTAAATAGGAAAAATATCAATACAGTTCTAGTAGAGGGAAGATCCGTAAGAATTTAGAAATGCTAGAAATTTGGTTTACGATCATCCTGTTCTTGCTGTGTTTGCTTTGTGTGAGGAGAGATATTACAGTTTCATTCTGCAACATCATCTCTCAAGACGTTGACCTACATGAAAATTCTACAAAAACGATCGAAAAAAGACAAACCAAAATTATCTGAATCGACAAAGTTAAAATTTCATCACTTTGCAGACCTCAAGATGAAGATCCCTAATTAATATTTACATCAACATTTTGATTTAGTTAAGACTAGTCAGAGCCAAAAGAAGGGTGAGGCAAGAAAACAAACCCACAACTGAAGATGCACAGTCCAGGTTGTTCGGAAACACCAAAGCCAATACTGTAAGAGTAGTTTCACTAGTCAGGGTTACAAGGCGGGCGAGGCGATACGTTAAACCAACTGAAGATGCACAGACCAGGTTGATCGCAAACGCCCAATCCACAGGATTTCACCTCGACCACCTCAGGAAGTAATTTCACAATAGCTTTTTCAGGCCCTTCAATACGTAACTGTGAGAGTAGTTTGACTAGTCAGGGTTACAAGGCGGGCGAGTCAATACGCTAAACTTACTGAAGATGCGCAGACCAGGTTGATCGCAAACACCCAATCCACAGGGTATCACCTCGACCACCTCAGGAAGTAATTTCGCAATAGCTTTTACAGACCCTTCAATACTACAACTGTGAGAGTAGTTCAACTAGTCAGGGTTACAAGGCGGGCGAGTCAATACGCTAAACCTACTGAAGATGCGCAGACCAGGATGATCTCAAACGCCCAATCCACAGGATTTCACCTCGACCTCCTCAGGAAGTAATTTTGCAATAGCTTTTTCAGACCCTTCAATACTACAACTGTGAGAGTAGTTTGACTAGTCAGGGTTACAAGGCGGGCGAGTCAATTCGCTAAACCTACTGAAGATGCTCAGACCAGGTTGATCGCAAACGCCCAATCTACAGGATTTCACCTTGCCCATCGCAATAGCTTTTTCAGACCCTTCAATACTACAACTGTGAGATTAGTTTGACTAGTCAGGATTACAAGGCGGGCGAGGCGATACGCTAAACCTACTGGAGGTGCGCAGACCACGGATCGTAAACGAACAACGTCTAAGTTGCATGACCAATTTTATACCGAACAATAAAATTATAGTAAAAGGCAGAAAATAAAATTCACCCACCTGGACATCTCGAAAAGGAACGTTACAAGATGACCAGATGATCAATCATCCACTGGATACCCATCAGTAATTATGGTAGAAAGATTAAATTAATATAGAAACAGTAAATTTAGAGAAAGATTATTTACAAACAACTTGGAAAATAAAATGTTCTACAATTATAATGTTATAGCATTGTTTTATTTGAAAGTTTAGACCAGCAAGTGCTGTCAAATTTGCATTTTGTTGTAGCTACCGATCATTATGAACCAATTCGTTATTGCACCATCTTCAATGTGACAGAAGTTCTAAAGAAAAAAATTATGTATAACTCATTTTACTTTCATATCAGTTTATCGCGCATAGACGCTTTATCAGCTGGTTCGCTCGCGACGGTATCATTGTAGACCATTATTCAAGCCAATTAACGCCATGCTACCTCTCGGAGCATATTTGCTTGTTCTATATTTTATACATAGTGGCTGATAAATATAAAGAGGAAGAATAGCCGGAAGAAAATCTGCAGCGCACTTTTACAACACGGAACGTTCATTTTCGACATAGGTGCGTTCTACAAATAAAATAAGTATTCCGAATTGTACAAATTTTTCAACGAGCCATAAGTTAACGGTTTGCGTAATAGTCGGGTCAGAAGCGTATTATACAACCGATCCCTACCAAATACCATTAATAACGCACATCAACGAGCGTATTTCTCGAGGCGGTGGGAGTTGTCGGAGGCACCCATATCAAGATCACCGTCGCACCGTGAAATGTGATAATTAAAGAGGTGCTCGCCTAATTGTTGCATCTGTCGGTAGAACGTGGCTTTCCGACGGAGAAAAACAACACCTGACAGTGACGCCCTGAGGAACCCAGCCCTTCATTGCTCTCAAAGTGACCGAAAGGTCAAAACAAACATGGTGATTGTTGAGACATTGATTTTTATCATGTTTATATCAAATCCAGTGATTTTCCATACCTGATAATTATTGCTCGTCCGTGTCGCAATGTGAAAATTACCGCCAAAAGTAGAATATTACAACACTGTTTTATAGGCAGTACGTCAATTTTTCAATATTCTTTCTTTTTTTTACGAGGGTTCGCAACAGCAGACGTTATATCAACCCTCGGGGTGCCGGTGTTTTTGAAAAAAGCCCATTTGTAAGTATGTCGAGTTCGAATGCAGGACGGCTAGATTCGAACCCGGGACCTTTACCTTACAGTGATGAGCGCCGTGTCAACGCCTAAACCGTTGCGGCCACCGACACCCCCTATAGTTAAATAGTCACTTTATCGTTGTAAAAATGAATATGGAGCTTTCTAGATTCTAATTTAAGATTTTTACTTTATTTGAGCTTATTTCTATTTAACAAATTAAGCATAAAAACTCCACTTGGGACAACAACCACAGTTAGAAAACACCCGAGGCAAAACAACTACAACACCACTAGATAAAAACCGCAAATACCAGTTCACAATAACACAAAAAAACTTAGACAGACAGGACGAACAATAATAGACAGACGCAAAGAACTTATGAGGGACGAAGACGGACAACAAGTCAGCTAGAGATAACCGCACGGTGTACGAAAATGGACATATTTGAACACCTTGAAATGTACGGACAAAAATGCTCAACACGAAATTGCTCAATAACTCAAACAATTTAAAACTTTATACAGATTAAAGAAGAAAAAATGACCGACTAGAATTGGTTATTTGAGTAACAGATCACAATTTGTTAAAATGGAATCTTCTTAGTGTCCATCTCTCTGTTGCTTTAGGTGTGCCTCAAGGCTCCCTTCTCGGACCCTTATTATTATTTTTGTTTATAATGATATTTCCTATTCCTTAACGGATTGCTCTTTCGTACTTTCTACTGACGATTTAAAACTTTACTTGCCGATCAATTATCCTGCTGTCTGCTTAGTTCTTCAAAACAATCTATTTATTTATAGGGGTATATATTCCCAGTTACAAGTTTTATAATAGTTTAAACTATATATAAGTAATAATTAATAATTGAAACATAAATAATAATATACATTTAACAATAATTCAAAAAATGGACAAAGACAATAACAACCGCAAATAAAATATTGTATCATCATAATACACATAAAAATATAAAAGACGAGACGAAATGATAAAAAATTATTAAACAACAGAAATATATAAACAAATAAAAAGAAAATGAGAATGTATGATAAAAAATTAATTAAACAACAGAAATATATAAACAAATAAAAAAGGGAGTGACAAGGAAGGATAAAAATTTAATTAAAATAACAAAAATATATAAACAAATCAAACACTATGGCCAAGATCAATATTTTCAAAAAAAATTGTTTCAATTGACTTAAGGAAAGGTAAAAATGGTCACAATATAAAGGAAGTATTACTCGTTTTCATGAGTCCAGGAATCGGACTAAATTTATATTATAACTAGATTTTGAAAATAATATTTTTTGAAGTTTTTTCGGAG
This sequence comes from Cimex lectularius, assembly GCF_000648675.2. NCBI lineage: Eukaryota > Metazoa > Arthropoda > Insecta > Hemiptera > Cimicidae > Cimex > Cimex lectularius. The sequence continues at coordinate 687,445 of NW_019392813.1, forward strand.
GATCTACGGAAGAGGTCAACAGAGAGAAAACTATCTTTCGGTTTTCGCCGAGCTTTCGACAGTTTTTATACTGTCATCTTCAGGGCCTGTTTCATTACATATAAAAAAAATTAAAACATGAAAAACAAATTGTACAAAAATTGATTCATGTTTTAATTGTTTTTTTTTTTTTAATATTATAATAAAACAGGCCTTGAAGTTGACAGTATAAAAACTGTCGAAAGCTCGGCGAAAACCGAAAGGAAGTTTTCTCTCTGTTGACCTCTTCCGTAGATCCTCCGAAAAAACTTCATGTTTCCAGCAGGTCGATAATCTACCTCATCGATAATATTTTTTGTTTGGTGTTACATTGTAGAACATGGAAATTTAGCAAATTGATTAATTCCAGACAATCGATCGTATTATTTAGGAGTTTGTAAGAAAATATATAAATATGAAAAAGCTATCCATCTGGCGGGATAAAAATCAATTATCCCTTAAGTATTACAAAAGTTCCATAACTTTCCACAAAAATAAACATGATGCACTCTAAATAGAAAGCAGAGAATGCTGGATTTATGGATTATTATGAATCCTAGCATGACATTCCGGGATCATCTAGGCCATACTTGTAAAAAAGCCTCTGTTACTTATCTTTCAGCCATAGGTCAGAAATTTAGTTATTCTTACATCAATATTCCTTATTACCTGCTTTATGATGAATTATGTTGACTCGACAGACTTGACTAGTAGATGGAAAATAACTGATTTGTCCCTTGTATTTTGGACATTATAACGTACAGTACTGAATTATTAGAAATGAAAAATGATGGCGTGAGTGTGGTGTTCAATCCTTTTTAAAAAGATAGTTCCGTTTAAAAAGATTTTTAGTTTAAAAAGATACGATAAGAGTAAAAGAACACTTGCCTAAATCGAGCAAATTTTCGGAATTTAAGGACCATCTAAAAGAAACAAAACATAATTTCAATTCAAATCTAAATACAAGAGTGTTACATAGTTTCAACAAAGGGAAAGAATTAGATTGGTTTGAGAAATTTGAAATTAAAAAATGTAAAATTGAACATGGTGATAAATGCATTAATAATATAACAGATTTTGATCTACCTCCCATTTTCAATATGTACATAAATAATATCAAACATCCAAATAATTAAACTAATTATTTTAATTGTTATTATTTTTGTTGTAATTTAATATTATTAAGTATTTACTAGTATAATATTTATTTTAGAATTTCCGCGTCCGCACGTTCAAATTGAGCGCCATTAAAAAAATCAGCTGCTAATTGGAACGTCGCTTTGGCGGGGGTATCAGCGGGTTCACTTTGGCAATTCATGTCGAGAGACGTGGTTGTAGAAGTCCTTCAACCTGATGATGAGCTAAAAGGCTCGAAATCCGGATCGTTGCTAAACAACTTACTGTGAGTAGGAACTATCTTTTTAAAAAGGATTGTACTGAATTATTGTATTATTGTATAAAAAAGATTTGCGGCCCGTTTAAATGAATAAATATAAAAGCGACCCGAATCAACTGTAAAAAAAAAGGTGTCTGACAGTCCAAAACAATCTGGATAAGTAACCAAAATGATCGGAAACGATATATCAAGTTCATTACACCAAAGACCTCAAGAAGAAATCTCTTAACTCAATTATTTACTATTTTACTAGTTGAGAAATGTAGGAATCTCATGTAACAATAAGCATAAAAGGGGGCGTCGGTGGCCGCAACGGTTTAGGCGTGATCACGGCGTTCATCACAGTAAGGTAAAGGTCCCGGGTTCGAATCCAGCGGCCCTGCATTCCAACCCGACATACTTGCAAATGTGCTTTTTGTTAAAAAAAACCGGCACCCTGAGGGTTTATACGACCTCTGCTGTTGCGAACCCTCGTAAAAAAAATAAAAATAAGCATAAGTGTTTAATTAAACCTAGCTGTTTATTATTATTGTTAACTCATGGGATATTCAGGCACTTAATGCTTACGCTAAGTATATTTGTGAGCTTTCGATGTTTGACTTGTATGAACGATTTGTTCAGATCATTGATACGTTCTCTTCCTTTTTAATGTTTTTTTTTTAAATATTTTTTCTTCCTCCTGAGTTAAAAGCAGTCACCAAAAGGAAAACTTACATTTTGTTTTCCATGACACATAATTTTCTCATCACCGTCATACCAACCAAAGAAAACAGACACAGCTGAAAAAAACTGGACGATAAATTGAGCTGTAGTCCTCGCCCATTTGGATTCGCGGGATAAACTGAAGATATATGAGCACTTTAGAAGTAGAGCTTTTCAGATGCTCGTAAGTCTTTGTTTTAATGGATTTGAAGCACTACTATTTAACCAGTGTGGTCGTTTTTATGACCAATTGAATAATATAACAGTAATAGTTTCCAGTACTGGGCCGTGAGGGAAAAATCTTCTGATACCCGACCCCAAGGAATAACAAAGGGAAAAAACCAATTTTGGACAATCCAGGGAGTCCTGGAAAGAGCCGCCTATTGTTCGGCCATTTTTCCCCCCGATTTACGAGCAATTAAGTCCTGAGTTAAAGAGGACGTGAGGTGCCGTAAAAGGCCCGAGGCATGTGAACCCCCATCGACAGGAAGAAAAGATTAATTGAAATCGACAGAAAATAGCACTTAGCCGATCTTTAAGGACGGTTGACAATCCGACAGATTTATCTCGTCCAACTAAAAATCGAGAGGCGTTTCTATTCGCATTGCTGTTATCGAAAAAGGGTTTTTTACAAGCATACCGAAACGTTATCCCTCGAAACATATCTCCTTTTAATTTGGTATTTTCCAAACGTACTGGTCTTCCTAACATCGATAGTTGGTCAGGCGCGTTTCGGCATTCAGCCATTTTCAGTGCTTGGTTAACCTGATTTGAGTTCAGTCTGATCCGCCTTTTATGTTCCTGAAAGGTAAAAAGTGTTTGTCCTGTAGTTTGGTCACCCTGTGTGTCAGTGGAGGGTTTTTTTGCCTTTACTACTGGTCTAAACATCTGAAAACACTGAAAGCACAATGCTCGAATTCCATCAATTTTCTCAGAATTATTAGTGGAACGACATGGGGTGCTGATAGAGCTAGCATGCTAAGAATCTACCGATGTCTCATTTGCTCTAAACTGGACTATGGGAGTTGTGCATACGGCTCTGCTAGTGACAGAACATTGTCCATGATTGAACCGATACAAAATACAGGTTTGCGTCTAGCCATAGGTGCATTTAGATCTAGTCCATCTGTTAGTGTGCATGCTGAAGATTGAGAATTGCCCCTCAAACATCGAAGATTAAGACTTGACTTGAACTTTCCAGTTAAAATTCTCTCATGCCCTTCCCATCCTCTAGTGTCCCTTTTTCCAAGTGAAAACTCTATTCTGTTTGAAGATACCCTACGCTTAAAAGAAAGCATTTTCCATCTAGAGTGGCTGCTCATTTACAATTAATAAATGCTACGATCCCCCCTCTCCATAAAATTGGAATTTCACCTAAACCTCCCTGGCTGCTTCCAAAGCCTATGCTTAGACCTCACTACATTTTCTAAGAAGAGTACTCCCACCTACGTGTACAGTCAAGAATTTTATAAAACAATAGATATATTTTCGAATCCCACACTATGTTTTACAGATGGCTCAAAAAATGATATAGGGACAGGTGCTGCTTTTTTCACTTATAATAATAAGGCACAATATATGTTTACCCTACCTATATGTAGCAGCTATACTGCTGAGATTATAGCAATAGCAAGATGCTTAACTACATTAGCTCCATTCAGGGAAACGATTGTCATCTGTACTGACTCTTTGTCAGCGCTATTGGCACTTAAAAACAACTTTTCTGTACATCCGTTGATACAAGACATCCTATTTACCATTGAATCTATGCAAAATCAGGGAAATAGTGTAGTTTTCTTGTGGATTCCTGGACATTGCGGAATATTTGGCAATGGGAAGGTGGACCATTTGGCAAAACAGGCTATCCTTAATGGAGTTAAAATTACAAAAACACCAAATCCGATGTGGCAGCTTGGCATAAAAGAAAGTCTTGACAGTTATGGCAAACGGAGTGGGAAACGACTTCTAATGTCAAACTTAGGGAGATAAAAAACAGTGTAAAACCTTGGGCCTCATCTCACAGAGGTTCCAGGCATGAAGAAGTTGTCCTTGCTAGGCTCAGGATTGGTCATTGTAGGCTTACTCATTCTTATCTCATGGCAAAAAAAGAGACTCCGCTTTGTGATGTTTGCACAGAAAGAATAACAGTGAAACACATTTTGACAAATTGCAAAAAATATGTAGCAGAAAGACATCGGTTGGAAATTCCAACCAATCTCAAAGACTCGCTTGGTGATGACTTCGACCAAATAAACAAACTAGTAACTTTCCTTAAAACAACTAAACTAATTTCGGAAATATAAAGATAAAATAATATAATAATTTAATAAAAAATCATTCAAGTTCAGTATGCAATAATCTGTAATCCACTCAATGTTGAGTGGTGTCTTGGGTTGCGGTTTGGGTGCCCATCTGGTGTAGGTTGTGGGGGGGTGTCCGGAGCGTGTGATGCTGCCGGGGCCCTGGTTCCCGCTATTGGGGGGTTCCTGAGCTGTGGCCCACTCACCACCCAGCTTGAAATTTTTTAAGGCGGAAAATGACCCAAAGCGGTTGATCGCCTTTTATAATAAAAAAGGCTATAGTTACATTTTCGTTCATGTGGGCGGAACGAAACTGCTTAGGAGTGTCAGACGCCATTTGGCATGTAACATTCTGAGATATTTGTGTCTGTAAAATGGTTTACAAAGCAGCAAGATAGACGGACAGAATGATCGAAAACGACCAAGCTACTGTTTTATCCCTCCAAGAATAATGCGTGCTGAACCTATAGACATTGCCGATCATTATGGTCCGCGGTCCACCTTTCATGTTTTCTTGTCTACTAGGCGTGTTTCGGCATTTTGACACTTTCAGTAGTGGTTATTTTTGCAAATTGTCTTACCTCGTCCTGCTTATAACCCTGACTAGACGTCACTGTTGTTTTATTGAAAAGGCACTGTTATGAACTTTCTTGACGTGGGCACGATGATGAAATTGTACTTTGGTCTGCCTACTCTGCTTCGGTCTTTATGGAACGTGTTTCGACTATTCGTCATCTTCAGTGTTTTTCCTCACCCTTCTTATAATCTTGACCAACCAAACCCCGCCCAGAGTTGTTAGTTGTACTGACATTCCTTGTTGACGGGGGAAGGAATGATGAAATTGTCATATTTATCTACGCCTAGTGCTTCGTTCTGTTATAAGCTTTTTTGTGGGATATTCTTGTCGTCATCGATCATGAAGAAAAACCTAACAGCGAAAGACAGTGGTGGGTATTTCAAAGCAGCGAAGATAAAGTAGACCCACAAAAACAATAACAGGTTCATCCCATGTAGGCTTCAAAGAGTAAATATGTATGACAATTTCGTCCGGAATTAAAACGGAAGTAACTAGACTAGTTAAACTAAGTTTATTGACAATTAAATAGGTCATCTATCTATACCTAATAAATAGGTAAAACAGTGAGAAACCTTTTTTTTAATTACAATCTGTAATTATTATTTACAACATGTAATTTGCGGATACATGAACAACTATATATGTACAACTATTTACATTGAGGGGAGAAAATAGTCCGTGCTATNTGGTAAATTTTTGGGGAATAAATTTTTGGATATAAGGAATTTGAAGGTCGTTGTGGAGGGTAGCATTGGAGACATAATAAGGAGCATTTATAATGGATCTGAGGACTTTAGATTGAAAGGATTGGAGGCGCTGGATATTGGAAGGTTTAGCGGTTCCCCACAGTTCTATCCCGTACGTCCAAATCGGTTGTAGTAATGTTTTGTAAATTGTAAGTTTGTTTTTTGTCGATAGTTTAGACTGTCGTCCTATAAGTCTGTGCAGTAGACCATACCGTCTGTTTAGGTTTTGTCGTGTCAGTCGTGTATGTTGATTCCACGTTAGTCGTGAATCTAGGTGGAACCCAAGGTAGCGAACGCAGTCGGATTTGGGGATGGGGACGTTATTGGAGTATATAGTGAGAGGAGGTTTGCTTCGGAGTGTAAATGTGACATGGACGCTCTTGCTTTCGTTTGTCTTCATTTTCCATTGTCTACACCAATCTGCTATACATGAGATATGTTCCTGCAGATCTTCCGAAGCAACCGCAGGATCGGAACTGGAGGATAGTACGGCTGTATCATCGGCGAAGGATGCAAGTCGTGTGGTAGGTTTAGTGGGAAGATCTCCAGTATAAAGGATGAAGAGGATTGGTCCGAGCACACTGCCCTGCGGTACTCCCGCGTCCAGAGAGCAGTATTCGGAGTAATCTGATCCTTGTCGGACCCGAAAGAACCGCTCTGTTAGGTAAGAGCGGAGGATTAGGTAAAGAGTATTTGGAAGGACACGCTTTAGTTTGTACAGGAGTCCCCTGTGCCACACGCGGTCAAACGCTTGTGCCGCATCAAGGAAAGCTCCCATTCTTTGCGCTCGAGGGAGGAGGATATACGGTCAACAACGCGAAACACTTGCTGGACTGTGGAATGGTGGGGGCGGAAGCCAAACTGATGATCGGGGAGGAGGTTAGACTTTACTTGTGGTAATAGCCGTTTAAGGAGAATTTTTTAGTGAGTGAGAAACCTAGTTGTCGTTTCAATTGAGAGTGATGTTACGGTCTAGCAAGACTTATTGAATGAACCCGATCTAAATCCGTTCGGCAAATTTTTATTCCTTTGTTCTTTGCTTTCGGACTTTTTTTTCTCTCTATTAAGCAACACACCTGTCCTACATCCCGTCGAGAAATATGATAATTGTAGTCGGTTCGTGTTTGAGGCAAACGGTCCGACTCGTGAAACTAACAAATTCCGCGAGTATAATTCGATAAAAAGTGGATTTAAAAGGTATAAACACGGCACAGGTGGATGATGATGACGACTCCGAAACGGGTTCCAGGAGGCCCGTAAAGGAGACAATCAAAGTTACATCAAGCCGGTCGCCGACTTTTACAAATCGCCCCTGGCTTTTCGGTTTCGCGAGAACGCTTCCTTTTTCGAACTTGTCAACATTAAAAGTTCCTTTTTCTCATAAGTGAAACGCAAAAAATAATAAAAAAAAGTCGACGGCGAATAATCGTTCTGCAGAAGAGGCTAGATAACTGATACACGAAAAGAAGCCATCATGATGCCCGAGCATGATGATGTAATTTTGCTTATTTCATTTAACTCAAATGCTAAAAATCACAATTTTCTAAAACAAACTTATTCATAGCTTGTACAAATTTAGTTGACCGGGCATAGACCAACCGACGTTCCGATACTGTCGATATGAGTAAAGTATGGAATAATTTCTTTCGATACCAAGTATTTTACTATTGATTCTCCACTTTCGATACAAGTACTGGTATCGAGTACTTTTTCTTTTTTAATGAAAATTAATTGACAAGAAGTAGAAATGATCGAAACTGCGATTTATCCCGATGTACTTATAAGGACGTGGTCATTTTCTAGTTTTCGCCAAGTCTCGTTCGTTGACATTCTCCTTTCGCAGGCGACTTGATTTACAACTTAGCGACTTAGAATCGATGGGATTCGATCAGATGGATTTATTGAACCTCCGGATCAGAAATAATAAAACAGCTTGTTAAATCGAAAGATTGGCTTACAGTGGCGAAAATGGCGTCAGTAGGAAGGCAGATTAAATCATGATGATTTTTATCATATAAATTGTATTTATTTATTAGTTTGTCTTATTGCTATTGCTGTTTGCAATTTTGATCAATATGTGTCGAAATAATCGATATGAGTAAAGTATCGAATCTCCACTTTCGATACAAGTACTGGTATCGAGTACTTTCTTCAGTATCGGAAAAAATGGTTAAAATGGAACCGAAGTATGCTTAAAAAAATACTGAACGAAAATAGAGAAATATTTTCTTTGAGAGGTTGGGAACGCTGTTTGTACAAGGAGCCTTCTTCTATGGTCACTTCTTTCACTTCTGTATTACATTCTCAAAAATTTAAAACAAACAAAAAATTAATTAATATTTATGAAAGGTATTGGTTGAGATAAAAAAGTCAGTGTCACGGGCGGGATTCGAACCCACGACCTTCGGCTAAATACGCCGCTGCTCTACCACTTGATCTATCGTGACTTCGATCCACTCGGACACTAACTTCCCATCTCAATTTCATCTCTCGAATTTTCCATCCTTTTTGCCATTTTTCATTTTTTATCTCAACCAATACCTTTCATAAATATTCATTAAATGAAAAAAGTTAATTTTGAACAAACAAACCATTTCATTCTAATATCCCTCTTGTAAAAAATTGTGCTCAGTAATATCGACATATATATTTCTTTTTTAATTTTTATTTAATTCTTTAATTAAGTCAGGGAAAGCAATCGCTCACTTAAAACAACTCCAGGTTTTGCTGAAACAACACCTTGCTCAAATGCTTTGAGAATCATAAGTAACGTGGCAAAAGCGGGAGAGACACATATCACCACATCATCATCCTCAGATGATGATAGGCCATCAGCGACCTACGACTTCTGGCAATGCCACAAGCAAAAGGAAAATGTACATGGACAGAAACGAAAAAAGCGGTTTAGTTCGAAGGATGATCCTTATACATCAACAATCCATTAGCTTCTCTAAAAAAAAATCTCTAAAAATGAGAAGACATGAAAACTATTTTCCCTGGTCTTTATGTAGGGGGTTGTTTTAATGATGCCGGCGACTTCTGTGCCCAGTGAGCGACTCTTCTCAAAAACTGGACATGTTTTGTGTTATAAAAGAAACGGGTTGTCCCCGACATACGTTAATGAACTTTTGTTTTTTCATGGAGTGGGGGAGGAAATAAAATATTAATTTTTACGTAGAAACATGTATTTTTTATTTTATTAATTACTTTAATAAATAAGTTTTCAATTGTTTTATCTGTTACTGCCAAACCTCTCGTTACTTACGTACATAAGTATGTTTACACTTCCCTAATTTTTTAAAATCATTACAGCTCTACTCGTTACGCTCCAAATGTTCAAAGCTAATTGCTAAGCTTTGAATACTCACCGGTATCGGATATTTTCTTTCAATATTTGAATAGGATCGAATACTTCTTTCCATACCAGCATTCAATATCCTTAAGTTGGGAAAGTTCGTTTAAAGGACATTGAGGGTTTTTGGAACAGGATGGTGCAAACTTGGCTAAATAGGTTTAGAATGGATTGATAGGTTGGAATTTTGGAAACGACAATGAATCATTTCGTTGGCAAAAGGAGTGTTGGGGTTATTAATGATTAGTGATGTAAATAAGGAAATGTGACTATTCGCTTGAGGACTTTTAATTTGAAAGGACTGGATTAGCTCAATGTTGAATGACTTGGCCGTCCGCCATAGCTGTGCTCTGTATGTACAAAGTAGTGTTAAGTACAACTTTATATTAAGTTAGTTTAAATTTTTACGCTCACAACATATTTTGTTTGAAGATGTTTCAGGCGTAGTCCAAACCGTCGCTTAAGTCGTTAGAAAGCTTTCGGGTTCACTAATTTTTAGCCCTTCTTCTAGAACCTTGGCTCCGGTAATGGATAAACGAGGTAAACAACAAAAATCCCATTTAGCAAAATTTCCTTACCTACACCTCTATTTACCTTTTAACGGTACGGTATCTCGGTGTACATCAGGTCAAAAGTCTCACTCTTAACATTACCAAGCTGAAGAGATAATGGACCCTCCACCCAATATGGACCTACGGACTGCTCAAGACTAATCCAAATTCCATCCTGTTCTCCCAAAGTTCGGACTCCATGGCTAATAGAGACATGTGTGATCGTGTTGATTGCCGTAGGGAAACTATTGGGAGAGCCACAGTTTCCGCAACTAGGACATCGCCAAGCAAATCAGCACCTGATAAGAATCAACTGGCCTCGGTTCCCCAGGATTGGGCAGTGGGTAGCCTTCAAAATGCGTCTTGATATTTCTAGTTACTCGACGTGATGGCATCAAGTCACTTATCTCCTTAATAACCACTTAATTTACTGCTAATTTACATTGTCATTTGGAGAATCATCAACGTAGATTTCAGTTGTTTTCTTCCGGAAATTGTGCTTCTTTTCTCTCTCTCTCTCTCTCTCTCTCCCTCCCTCTCCCCCTCCCTATTTGTATATTCAGCTTGTCGATTCTTCGCATTTTCTCTTTCACTCACTATCTCTCTCTCCCTCTCACTATCTCTCTGCCTCTCACTATCTCCCTCCCTCTCACTCTCTCTCCCTCTCACTCTCTCTCTCCCTCTCACATTCTCTCTCCCTCTCCCTCTCACTCTCTCTCTCTCTCCCTCCCTCTCCCCCTCCCTATTTATATATTCAGCTTGTCGATTCTTCGCATTTTCTCATCCACTCACTATCTCTCTCTCCCTCTCACTATCTCTCTCTCCCTCTCACTATCTCTCTGCCTCTCACTATCTCCCTCCCTCTCACTCTCTCTCACTCCCTCTCACTCTCTCTCCCTCTCACTATCTCTCTGCCTCTCACTATCTCCCTCCCTCTCACTATCTCTCTCCCTCTCACTATCTCTCTCCCTCTCACATTCTCTCTCCCTCTCCCTCTCACTCTCTCTCTCTCCCTCCCTATCTACATATTCAGCTTGTCGATTCTTCGCATTTTCTCTCCCACTGACTATCTCTCCCTTCCACTCACTATTTCTCTCCCTCTCACTATCTCTCTCCCTCTCACACTGCCTCTCCCTCTCACTCTCTCTCCCTCTCCCTCTCCCTCTCTCTCCCTCTCAATCTCTCTCTCCCTCTCACCCTCTCTCTCTCTGATTAGAAAATTACAACTGTACTATTAACTACAACAATTAATACAATATGGGGAAATAAAATGACTTTTTAGACTTTGGCGGAGAGAAGTCACTCAGTTGTACTAGCACTGCTGGCGAGATAAAGCGGCCACCATTTCAGCAGGGGTTGAGAACTTTCAAGAGCTTAGGCTGAGGAAAGCTTGATGAATAAGGGATTAAGTTGACCAGTGAGTGAGTGAGTTATATTGGGATTTTAGAGGAGAACATAAGGGATGTCGATGTCATAGTAGGGGATAAGATTGAGCACAAATGGGGCGTATTGAACTGGAAGGGTTGCTTTCTACAGGAGTTTGGCTTTGGCTTAACTCCGTTTTTCCATATTTGCTTAGTTTGATTATCTGCCAATGAGACAAAGAGAGAAGTTTGTACCGTCCATTAAGTTCTTTTAGTTCCAAACTAGGATTCCGCGTGAGACGTTTGTTTACGTATACTGTTGAGAAATACAAAAGTAAGGGTAGTATTTTGAAGGTTATATAGGGATATTTGATTTCATTAACTTTTATCCTCCACTTCTTTAGCTATGCTCCAGGACGGTAAGACTGTAGGTAACGATTGTCAAAAGTTAAGAGTTGAAGGAACTGCCCCAGCTGACTCTGCATTACGATTTCATATAAACGTAGCGCTTGTCTCAAACAGCGAGTATTCTCTCCCCGTTCTTCAGGCGTACGACTTCTGACGATTCTCTCGCCTTTTTCTGTCTTGTAATCTTCTTTATATGTTTTAAAGTAAAATAAATCTTTTTAAAAACGGCCTTTGGTGTTCCAAACATATAACTAAAGACAGAATCTTTCTGTGGGGACAGGCTTGCAGTATCGTCACCAAATGTTATCTAGTTCTGGACGTCACGTTCTAACCTAGAGCGTATATAGCGCTTTTTCTCAGACCGTCTGGTACTTTTGAGTTTTTTGTTTCCTCTCACTCTTCATACCTCTTCTGTTATCAACCTAACACTTAAACCTAAGATTTCATTTGTCTGATAGATGATCAAGTGAATCCTATTTATTCCTTATTAGAGTGGAGTACAACAAGGAAGCATGCTTGGTCCTCTCTATTTACAATAGCGTAACTCTCTCACGAGACTTTGAAAGAAAAAAGTTAACAGAGATATGAATTTGTACTACGACTTAATTTACAAGATTGCACTTCGACCTGAAGTAAACTTTATGGGTCAACCCAACACTTCAGTCCCATGTATTTTTTTGTATTTTGAATCATTAATATAGTTAGTTTTATGTAGCCAATGCATATTTAAAATCTCAACTTTCTACAGAAGGTTTCTATTGATGTTTAAGTTATTGAAGCGATAAAATCAAAGTATCTAAACTGATACAGGATAACGTGACACTAGGTTGTATAATGTGACGTTATCTTTGGTTTAAGATCTTTCCTAATATGTAGACAACCCCAGTGTCACATCCGTGTACCTAGATAATATTAAACAAATTATGTACATGTTTCCTATCATATCCACTTCTATCGGCTTTCACACCTGGCCTTTAGTTTATCAATTCTCCAGAAGGCGGAGAGCCGGTAGACGCGACGTGGCGAAACTTTTCAAACGGCGAAATGTTTATAGGAATAAACAAACGGCATTCTTGCAAGGGACACTCAAATCGACGGAATCTGACTTGCAGAAATGAAATGGAAAGATAACGGAAGCTGTGGTAATGGAAACAAATCACTCAGGTTCTTCGTGGGATAATCGAGGAGCCGGGGTCGGTGAAGGTGCTCACATTAACTGCCGCGGCTGTTTCTACCATAAGCTATGACTTACCTTGTTCAAACTTTTATCAAAACGGCAAAAAATATTTATTTTTTAAAATATGTTTTAGATTTAACTGGAAAATATATTTTTATTTATTACTCTCATTCCATGACAGATTTTAAGCTTCAAGTAATTTATAGCATGTACATATAAGCAATTATTCTTTTCGCCAGTTAAAAGTGTACTCTCGGGTCAATGACACCTGACTAATTCCACCATCCACGATGCTTGATTCAATTTTGAACCTGAAAGTCATATGAATTAGTAGTTTGGTGGTTACCGATCATCCTGATCCGACTATCGTCTGCTTTGTGCCAATTTGTCCGTCTGCTTTTCACCATCATCAGCCGTGAGCTTGTTGACTTGCTTCATCGTGCTTATAAACCTGACCAGATAGCAAATTCACCACTGAATATGCACAGCCCAGGATAATTGGAAACCGCCGAACTACAGGTTCATCTTGCTCACCTCAGAGAGTAATATCACCGGAACATTTAGTGACGCTTCAGTACTACAACTGATAGGTTGCAACCATCACCAAGACGGGCAAACTCACTGCTGCAATTAGAGAGGTCTAGACTCAGAGGAGTGATAAGACTATTAACCGGTCACTGGCATCTGAGAACACATCTACACAACATGGGCATATACAACGACGATCCCATCAGCAGATTATGCAATTTATAGCATGTACATATAAGCAATTATTATTTTCGCCAGTTAAAAGTGTACTCTCGGGAGAATGATACAGGACTAATTCCACCATCCACGATGCTTGATTTAACTCTGAATCTCTAATGTTCCTGTAGTTTGGTGGTTACCGATCATCGTGGTTAATCTATCGTCTGCTTTGTGCTAATATCACCTCATTTCGCTAATTTTATTCCATCACATGCTGCAGTGAAGCAATGATACATTGAAGCAGCGATAGGCTGACCGAACTACAGTTTCACCACTCTGCCCATCAGGAAATCTCACAATTGTCTTATCTATATTACAACTATGAAAGTAGTTCGATTGGTCAGGGTTATAAACGGGGTGAGTCAAGGCAATAAAACCCATCGTGAAGATGGTAAAATGTCGAAACAGATTTGACAGGCAGACCAAAATACAGCTTAATTACCCTGCTCAACTCAACAACAGATATTCTATTGGCATTGCCCGATCAGGGTTATAAACAGGGCGTGCAGCATCAACCCTCTAGGAAAGTAAGACCTGACTGATCAGATTTGACGAAAATACAAATACATTTACACAAGAGAACTGTATAAAATATTGATTTAATGTTTAGAAAATGTTATTAGGAATTATATATTGCTATAATATTCCTCCAGATTTCTTTCATTTGATCTGGCTCAATTCCTTTCACCCAGAAGATCCTCAGCTTTCTTTGGCCATCAGGGAAAATCTTTTTCACATAAACTTAGCAAAATCATAGCACATGTATTTTTGTTGGTTTTTTTATTGTGTTGGTCTGTGTGCCTCGCTAATTTGTTCTAATTCAACCATCTTCAGTGGGTACGTCGTCATGATCGGAGAAAACTCAACATGTTGCAGTTCAAGAAGTTATACCACCCCTCTCAGAACAACAAAAGACGCGAGTATAGTGGTCCTTCACTACTACAACTGTGGGAGACGTGTGGTCAGGGTATAAGCATGAAGAGGAAAGGCAATAAACCATCACTAAGATGGCGAAATGGCGAAAAACACCAGTCGACAGAACGAAAAAGCGAAAAGGTGGACTACATGACACAATAGCCTTTCTTACTCTTCAATAACACATGGGAGTCGTATAACTTGCCAGGCTTATGAGAAAGGTGAGGTCAATACTGTACTCCACTGAAAGAGTTAAAATGCGAAAATACTCCTTGTAGACAAACAATGAGAAAAGACAGACCAAAATGATCGGAAACAATCAGCTACAGGTATAAGAAGACATCTTGGGTTAATGAACGATAGCTTGGTCGTTTCCGATCATCCTAGCCCGCCTTTTCTCCTATTTATACCACCTACCACATTTCGGTATGTTCAGTGAGTTTCGGCTCATGATTGGAGATGACACTTATACCTCTCAATTATGCAGCTCAAAGAAAAGCTTATGATAAATCGAAGCAGGTAGGTGGAAGTAAACTATAGCTTCATCACGCCAATCCACACCAACATCTTACAATAGCAGTGGCCATTCTACTGCGGGAGTAGTTTGGTCGATCAGGGTTATAAGCAGGGTGAGGCAAGACAACTCAAACCCTGCCAATATACCGAATACCGAAACAAGTGAAACCAGATCAAAAAAGAAGAAAGCTGGTCTGAAATGATGAAACTTTTCTGGATTTTAAGTAGGGTGAAACAACCACTGATCTTCACTGAAAGAGTTAAAATGCCAAAACACACCTTTTAGAGAAACAAAGAGATATACAGGTTCATATAAGAAGAAATGTTGGTTGTGAAGAACCGATAGCCGGATTATCCGATCATTCTGCTAGCCGTTCCTCCGTATATGTACCACCTTTCGCTATGTTTAATGAGTTTTTGCTCATGATTGGAGATGACACTTATACCTCTCAGCTATGCAGCTCAAACAAAAGCGTATGATAAATCGAAGCAGGTAGCTGGACATAAACTATAGCTTCAACAAACCCACCCACATCAACATCTCACAATAGCAGTGGCCCTTCTATTGTGGGAGTAGTTTGGTTGATCAGGGTTATAAGCAGGGTGAGGCGAGGCAACTCAAACTCCGCTAATGTAAGTATATACCGAATACCGAAAGAAGTGTGAGAGACAAAAAAGAGGAAAGCCGGTTCGAAATGATCGAAAAATTTTGTCTAATATTTTATTAAAGAAAGAAAAATAAATTTATGTGGACCATCTTGACAGCAGTAAAACAATTGAAATCGAACGGCATCGAAGCGAAAAATATTATGAACTGTGATAACAGGTAAAGTAAATGTGATATTATTTCAGTTGATTTTCAATGTTCTTATTCATTTAATTAATCTTTTTATGCAAGGTTTTGGTTGAAATGAAAAAGTTAGTGCCACGAGTAGGATTCGAACCCACGCCTTCGACACCAACACTTCATAAGTCGCGGAGAATTAAATCCTGATTACACATTTGAAAAATGGCAACAAGGAGTAAAAATTCGAAAAGGTGGAGGTCGAGATGGGCAGGTGGTATCTGGATGGATTAATCGTTCAGATAAAATAGTCAGTGTTATGAGAGGGATTCGAACCCACGACCTTCGGTTAAATACTCAACTGCTCTACCACCTGAGCTATCGTGACCTCGATCCACTCGGACATCAACTCCCCATCTCAACCCCAGTTCGAATCCCTCTCGTGCCATTAACTTTTTTCATCTCAACTAAAAACCTTAATTAATTGAATAATGAATATCCCAAGGGTTTGTTTGTTTTTTAAATCGTAGCTATACGAAAGTTACTTTATGTTAGACCAATGAATCAGTCCTTCCCCATGATAACATCTAAGATCAGCTAAAGACAATGTAATGCCTCAGAACTCACGTTCAAAAGATTGTATCGAGCCGAAAAGGAAATCTGAAGCCCGTTCGTTAATCCTTGTTAAACCAACTCCAACTTGAAAACCCCGCAATGATGTGGATTTGTTGAATGGCCTCTAATTATTTTTCACTGGAAACCGCCTTTCGAAATATATCGTAGGGGCTATTTTTATCAATCGGGCAATCTTTACTTTGGGCAGCTCCGACATGCAATGGCTCCCGTTTTTAAACTACATATTATTAATCGCTTTTTTTCGTTTTAGTTTCACGGGCTAATAGGCTAAACATAGACACCGGGGAGAATCGTGTCTTTTACTCACACTTCGGGAATATTTTCTGTTTCCAGTCGGTAAAACTCTTTGTAGGGGAGTTAATAGCGCCCGGACGGACTAGGTGCTGTCACGCAGGGCCTAGACCAAAAAATCCAACAATTCAATTGTATTTAAGAAACCTTACTTTGTTCAGTCCTTCTTTTTCTTTCTTGTTAAAAGTAGATTTTTAAACCGTCATCAATATAGATAAGCTTATTAAGAATGTCAGCAATTAAATTCAACAAAGTACATCTTTCTACTTTGAAAAAAATCTGGCCTGGAAGTGTTGTCCTTCTCAGGGGAATTATAATTTTCTACGGATCCATTTGTAATTGTTGTCGGTTGAAATTGAATTTTGTGAGTTATCGCGCCCTTTTCCTCCTTGGCTGCCTTTACGTTTTGTAAACGAGAACAAAATTCTTCAGAGTTCCAAAACTGGTTTCGGAAAGAGCTACTTCCACTCAACCTTTAGACTTATTAAGGAAGTTCTTGTTGAAATGGCTTAAAAACGGGTCAAATAGATTATTATGCCTTTTTGTTCGAATTTGTTTTAAACGTCCCATTTAGCCCAGGAGGAAAAGATAAACATCAATGGGCTTCACATTCAACAAATTCCCAGTTTTATTGAACTTTAACTTGTATTATTTAATTGCCGATTATTGTTTATTATTCTTATTGTTATTACTTTCTCACTTACAAGGGGAGGCTAAGAAGGCGGAATCGATTTCAATGAAACTTTATTTGGTGACCCTACTTCGGAAAATATTACTAAAAAGTTAAAGTACGAGTATTCTTGACAATGGACCCTAGGAGCCTAGAAAAAAATTATTTAACTAATTTAAATATTTTTTTAATATGTTTATTGAGTTTTTTTTTTTACTTGGCTACAATTTGACGTCAGACTGGAATATTATTGAAACTTGAACACGCAACATAAAAAAATATGTGGTGGCTTATTGACCGTTACATGATGATTATTTGGAGGTCGTGAGATGGGGTCTGGTGTGACGTAGGTTTTAGAAAAACATTTTCTTTATCGTGCCAACGTTTCGATCTTTATTGAGATCATCATCAGACTCCAAGTGTTGGCTTTCCGTGTCGATGTGTCATTCCTGTCAGAGAGGGCCTCTCAACACGACAGACACGAATGACACATCATACACGGAAAGCACACTTTGAGCCCTGAAGATGATCTCAATAAAGATCGAAACGTTGGCACGATAAAGAAAATGTTTTTCTAAAACCTACGTCACACCAAACTGCATCTCACGACCTCCAAATAATAATTTTTAAAAAATTTGATCCTACGTAATTCAGTCACAAAATAACTCATCCACCACAACCATAGGCTAGCTGCCAGATATAATTTTTAAATAGTGACCGAGGGACTTTGGTAGTTAAATGTGTTAAAATAAACATGTTGTTTCTTAAATACATAGAATAAAATCGGTTGTAATTATGTATGGAAGATAAAAATTAATAACTATTTGGAGATCGTGAGGTGAAGTCAGGTGTGACGTAGGCTTAAAAAAAACATTTTCTTTATCGTGCCAACGTTTCGACCTTCATTGAGATCATCTTCAGTACCTGGGATTTATAAACTTTGTTTAAATTATACAAATATATGTAGGATGTGAAAAAATGAATTTATACAATGCTAGAAATTCATGTTTTCACATCCTACATTTATTTGTATAATTTAAACAATGTTTATAAATCCCAGGTACTGAAGATGATCTCAATAAAGATCGAAACGTTGGCACGATAAAGAAAATGTTTGTCTAAAATTTACGTCACACCAGACCGCATCACACAACCTCCAAATAATAATTTAAAAAAAAATAAATCCTAAGTAATTAGGTCACAAAATAAGTCATCCACCACCCCTAGCTGCCAGATATAATTTTCAAATAGTGGCCGAGGGACTTAGGTAGTAAAATATTTTAAAATATTTGTCTATTAAATATATTTTTTCTTAAATACATAGAATAAAATCGGTTGTAATTATGTATGGAAGATAAAAATTTATCTTGCTAAGTCTGATTCGGCCATATGATGTTACCAAGCCGAATGGCCTTTCTCTAACATAAATCATATGCCATCCAGTCACAGGTAAAAGTTGAACAAGATTTTACTCACAGAAATTTACTCTTGTGTGTTTCCTTTGGGAAATAAGTCAATCTATAAAAATTCTAATCGTTATATCACTTAAATTATGTAATATACCAAAAAAAGTCTCTTTTATGCTGTATTTCCTTATTCTCTTGTCTTTTACGACTCGAACGGTCAATAGAATCGGGATTTTACGTCGTACAATAAAAGATGCACATAATTACACCGAAGGCTTTCTGTTGAATGCATGGGTTTTAAATGAAATTTGATTGAGGCTGACCTTTAGCTGCTGTTATGAAAGTCAAATAAACCCTTCGGAAAGGTAATTTGGGACGAGCTGTTTTTATCACTTTTATGTTACCTTATGGCCCATTGTTCCTTTACGGCCTGTAACTACCTCTTTGCAACAGGGCTGTGACGAGAGATTTACATGCTTTTTCTATGCGAAAACGTTTTTTTTATTTAGAGTTATTTGTCTCTCGGTCGGAATTCAGAACGGAGTTACGATCTGTTAAAGGCTACAAAACGGCCGGACGATGAGTCCGAGTCGCCGTAACCTTTGGATTTACGGTCGTAAGATGGCCCAGCAACTTTCGACCAGCTGAAGAGCCCAAGGAATTTTTCTTCCATTCTACACTTTTGGCGTAAATAACAGGATTACGGCTTTTTCAAATTTATCCCCTCCGTGATTTTGACATTTATGCTCGAATAACTCCCAAGTCCCAAAATATATGAGAGAACACAACTGTTATTTGGCCTAATGTGTCTGACTCGATTTAGCTCTACGTATAAATTTAATATATTTTATACTCGCTTAAGCCTAGAATTTAATTGGCAATAAACTATTAATTTGACGATATGTATGGATTACTTGGCATAAGAAGACTTATGTAGGTGAAGATGTAGGTATAATTGTCGGGATGTAATGTATTGCACCTTTTAAGAGCTATTGTATCCCTCGTTCTCTGACTAGAGCACACCAGTGAGTCCTATTTCATCATTCAATCAAGGAGAAGCCAGAGCAGCAGACCACAGGATCATAAATTGACAACCATCTGCTAGGATAGGCTATGTGAATAAACAATAGAAACTGAGGGAGGAGAAACAGGCAGATGCCATTGTAGGTATGCCAATTGATGCCACTACTCCAAAGTACAACTTCAACAAGAAGTACAAAGTACTGATACCAGAACGGGAAGAATGGATCAAGAGAACACCACTAAAGGCAAATTTCTACTGGTATACTGACGGCTCCAAAACCGACAACGGGAGCTGGGATCTTTGGGATGAACCCCAAGACCGAACTTACGGTAAACCTAGGCAAAGTATGCTACAGTTTTCCAGGCTGAAATCATAACGATTAAACAATGTGCCAGAGAAATAAAAAGGCTACAATACATTCCCATAAAATAGCCATTTTCTCTGACAGCCAGGCAGATCTCAGGGCCTTAGCCTCATGTGAGGCGAAAGCAAAGAGTGTTGGAAATACATGGAGGCCATGACAGAAGTCAGCGACACTAACGACCTGGCCCTGGCATGGGTCCCTGGATATTGGGGGCATAGCGGCAACGAAAAGATTGACATGCTGGCCAAAAAGGGAGCCCAGAACTCTACTGCGGCCTAGCAGCCTGCCGCAAAAGAGGATACATCTTAAAATGGATCCTTAATGAGTCCAAAACCTGGTGGAACAATACCACAGGTATGACGCACGCGAAGAGATGCATAGAAGGACTATCCGCAAAACTTACAAAAGAACTACTGGAATGCAACTGAACCAGGATTCTGGTTGGACTCCTGACGGGGCATGAGGTTCCCGCATGCTCGGTCACCCTAAAAAGGACTCTGAGGATCTTTAACGTCCGCACCTAGCCTATCGGACGTTTTGATTCTCAAGATGAGAGCTGACGCACCTCACTTCTGACGGGGCACTGCCACTTAAGAAAGCACATGCACCAGATAAGAGTACAGACAGAAGAAACACTGTGCCGATACTGCCAGGAAGAGGAGGAGACCGCAGAACACATTTTACGTTTCTGTGAAGGCCTATGTAAGTGCAGGTTCTTGCAACTAGGACAAGAAAAATCACAAGCAAGATCCTACACCAAGGAACCGCTGACAAAGCTGTGGAGGCTGGTTAATAGCCTGAAGCTTGTCAGTGAGTTATAATTAACAGAAGAGCACAAAAGACCTATTTAGTTCGTGGTGCAGTAGGCCTTGTGGCCGCCTCTCTTATCCCTATTACCAACATGATTAGAAGCCCCTGTTTCAATGGTTGAATCTCTTCTATGGTCATATTGTACATACCAAAGCACTTCCTCCTGCGGGCAATTGTAGCACCGCAGTTTGTTAGTAAGTGTGTTGTTATCTCCTCTGCTTCTTTGCAGAATCTACATGTGCCATCTTGGATTATCCCAATCTTCTTTAAGTCTCCATTTAGCTTGCAGTGTCCGTTAAGAATCCTATTAGGATTCGCAGTTTATTCCTGCTTCCTTTGACACATTCTGTAACTTCTTTTCTTCCGAAATATTTTAGGATATTCTTGGATTGCCCGTGTCTAATTCCATTGTTCCTTAATTTTGTTTGTGTCCTTCTGTCTATATTCATTGATATAGTGGGTTCCTATGCCACAGAAGGTTCTGGTCCTATCAGCGGTACAGCAGTCCTTTTTCTTGCAAGGGTGTCCGCTTTCTTGTTGCCTTCTACTCCCATGTGTACTGGGACCCTAACTGGCTGTGTGGCTAACTTTGTTCTGCATTCCTATGTTTAATTTGGTTTTGCAGTTCAACACCATCTTTGAACTAATGATATTTGATCTTAGTGCTTTGATAGCTGCTTGGCTATCTGACATGATACCTGTGTTCTTGTTTTTGTACCATTTAGTCAAGTTAAATTGAGTACGTCTCTCGATTGCCTGAATGGAAGATTCTTCAGCTTGGAAGATACTGGTGTATTTTCCCATGAGTTCTGAGTATTTGGTGACAGGACCGATACTCCTGCCCCAGACATATGTAAACAAAATACTAAAAAACTAGTAGAGGACAAAATTTGTCCAAGGTCTATCTACGACTTTTCGTACCGCGATCAAAATTAGTCTATTGTACACTGTATTATTATTTAGGGCTCTTCGTTATCCTTAAGGATTTTTACTAGATCCCAAAGCTTTATTAAGTTCCTGTATTATCTTTCCAGGCTTTCCCTCTCCCAGGAGTAAAAATCATAGATAGGCACAGAGGATAAGTTCTTCTGCTTCTTCTTCTTCCTGCTAATGTCTCCACTGGCGTTTCTGATGTCTCCGGAGTTTGGTGTGTTAATGATGGCTATATCGGTTATTTATTAGCTAGAAGAACGTGAACGGTTGAAATAGCAACTTTGTAAAATGATCTTACTTTTCTACCTTGGTTAACGTTTCTAGTCTTAGCAGAGCTGTTTGACATGGCATAGTCAATACCTCACTTTGCAAACTTTATTTGATAAAACCAACATCGTTAGGTTTTTAAAAGGGGTTTTGTAACACAACACCCGGCCAAGATGTTAATGTTCGAAAATCCTAGGGAAGCTTATGTTATTCTTTAAGTTTACCGGTGTTTGTGTAAAAATCAGAAGGCACAGATGTTTTAAAAAAAAATTGCTATTTGTGTTTTAAAAAAAAATTGCTATCAACAAATCTACAAAACAAAGACTTTAGTCGCAAAGCTCAAGTTTCCGACCGGGTCTTTTTTATACCACGACGCGCAAGTTGACCCAGGGAACTTCACCCCTTTACTTGGCGTATCTCACGTGCGAGATACGTGGCTTTAAAACTTTCTAAAATAATTTATTTATATTACGCGATTTTTTTTTCAACCTAACCCAATTATTTTTGTTCTGTCCTTTTGAAAAAAATCACTTGTTTTCTTTGTATAAGTTAAAGTTGAAAATCGCCTACATACTCATGAGGGCTAAAGTTGACATCTAATTGGAGATTTAATTTTTTTCCTCATGAAACCAAAGAAAAAGCTGTTTTAGTTAAAATCTAGTCACACTTAGAAAAGAACAAATTCATGGCTCTTTTGCTAAATTAACTTTCTTCTTATGTATGTTCTTGACAATCAAAGACTGCTCTACTACTTGAGCAATTTGGCTTTAGGTCTTCTCTTTCAACACAAGCGCAACTATGCATACTCGTTGACCACATATCTTGGAACTTCAAAAAAAAACATATAGGCGCCTTGTTCCTAGACATCAACAAAGCATTTGACACGGTCTGGCACTAATGAATAATATCCAAACTTATCAAGATAGGCTTTCCTCAATACTTAGTCAAGATGATAGACTCATACCTCACCCGACGAAAGGTTGTACTAACAATTCAAGGCGTAGAATCACGAGTTGGTAATGTGGCTGCTGGAGTACCACAAGGCTCTGTTCTGGGACCTACTCTGTTCCTAATTTATATTAATGATGCCCAAAACCCCTGGCGTTGAAATGGCCCTGTTCGCTGATGTCCAGTGATATAGTGAACCGATTGAGCAGAACAGCGGAGAGGACTATCGGGTACTTACGAGGTGGAAAATAAGTGTGAACAGGAATTAGTTTGAAGCCATACTCTTCCCGAAAAGACGCTCAACCTGTAGACCGAAAAGTTCACATTAATGTTGAAGAAATTAGCTGGTCTTCCTCAATAAGGCACCTCGGCGTTCGGCTAATTGCTAAATTAACGTTTACAGCCCATATCAATGAACTAATACAAAAAGGAAAAACACATGTAAAAATACTTTTTCCACTCTTGTGTCAAGAGTCCCAGCTGAGCATTCAAAACAAGTACAAACCATAGAAAGGCCAGTGTGGCATGTGACAGCTTGGGGCTTAACTTGCAACACTAATTATAAAAAGCTGCAAAAAACTCAAAATAAATTCCTAAGGTTATGCATTAACAGCCCATAAGCAACCAATACAGATGAACTCCACACAAAATCCGGAGTGCAATTTCTCCGCGAGAAATAGAAACCAATTGTCAAAGATGTTTTGGTATAGTCCTGGTAACGCCACAAGATTAGTTCAAGATATCGGACAAAAACGTGCACCAGAGCCAAACACAAAACCCTATGGAACCTCAAGACGAGGATTAAATTTATTAACTCCTCAATTTATTATTATTCGCTAGTTTTCCTGGTCCGCTTGACCAATTAATATCTTTCAATTAATTAAGGTTTTTAGTTGAAATAAAAAAGTCAGTGTCACGAGCGGGATTCGAACCCACGATCTTCGGCTAGATACGCCGCTGCTCTACCACTTGGGCTATCGTGACTTCGATCCACTCTGACACCAACTTCTCATCTCAACCCCTTTTGAATTTTCCCTCTTTTTTCAAATACAAAAGGTAGGGTTGAGATGTGAAGTTAGTGGCCACGGAGAACTTTAGTGAAGATACACTTCATTTAACTTATTAAATTCATTAAATTTGGTGGTCCGATTGACCAAATAACATCTTTCAATTAATTAATCTTTATGTGAGGTATTGGTTGAGATTTAAAAAAAATGGCAAAAAGGAGGAAAATTCGAAAGGTAGGTTGAAATGGGAAGTTGGTGTCCGAGTGGATCGAAGTCACGATAGCTCAAGTGGTAGAGCAGCGGCTTATCTAGCTGGTCGTGGGTTCGAATCCCGCTCGTGACACTGACTTTTTTAACTCAACTAAAAACCTTAATTAATTGAAACTTATTATTATTATTTAATTATTAGGTTATTTAATTAATTAATTTATTTTATTTGTTTGTGTATAATTTATTCATTTATTTATTCATGTATTTATGTACCTATTTATTATTACCTATTTATTCTAAGTTTTGTTATAATTTTTTTTTTTGGATACCAGGGACTGGAGGGGAGGAGTTCCCTCCTGAGCACTGCAGCTGTACTGCTTACTGTACTTTATCTCTGGCTCCATATTTTTGGGGGCTCGCGACACAAGTGTGAATTTGAGCCCCCGGTGTGCTGGTGTTCTTCCGTCGAAGAAACTCATTTTTGAAGGGGGTTGGGACCAAATTCAGGGTCGCTGAGATCTGATCTCGCTCCTTCCATTGATGAGTGCTGTTTCTTTCAATAGCGGCCACCGGTCCCCTCAGGCGTCAGAAAAAGTCCAGAAGCGACGGTGGGGATCGAACCCATCGCGGGATCTACTAGCCGAGAGTCTGACGCCTTAACCACTCGGCTACCGCGGCCCCCTCTTTGTTATAAATACATGTAGGTGTATGTGTTTATATGTGCATATGTATTAAGCACGTATTTATATTTATTTTATATCTACTTATACTTATTATTTATTTAATTTATTAAATGCACTAGGGACTCATACATAG
The DNA here is from genome assembly GCF_000648675.2 of Cimex lectularius. NCBI lineage: Eukaryota > Metazoa > Arthropoda > Insecta > Hemiptera > Cimicidae > Cimex > Cimex lectularius. The sequence goes on from NW_019392813.1 coordinate 712,380, forward strand.
ACTATTATATGTAGACTAGACTCGTATCACAATTAGGTCGTAATTAGGTTAGTCGTAGGGTTTTTTTTTTAATTTTTCCCCCGCATTGTATATATACCAATGACAACAAAGTTGCCAATAAATTGCGTGGTGAATAAAGGTATTGTCCTGTGACTGTATTTGTTTGTATTGTATTTGTTTCTTAAAATAAAATTAAATTAAATTAAAAAAGGGAAAAATGTATGATCTTATATTACAGTTAATTAAATACGATCTTACTATTACTGTATGGCCACGAAAACTAGTGAATCTATTTTTAAGTTTTTAAGATAATGATCTAAAAGAATGTATTGAAACGTTCTAAAAAAAAATTCAACAACTTTCCAACTAATGAAGGTACAGACTTAACAGGTTTATCATAATTTTTTTAATGGCTAGAAGTTTGATGTAGGATAGTTTTCGGAATGCGGCAAGAGCTAGTTCCCATTTTGTAAAATTCCATCCGAAACACTGCTCAGGATGTTTATCGTTCACTGGATGAGGTTTGAGCAAGTTCTAAGTTCGTTAATGTCCATATTTACCGGCAAACAATGAGCACTCGGACGTCGTGCATTCCTGCGGGTCTTAACAGGGACACGTTCTAAGTTACGACCTAGCTACACGACTTTAATGAAGTAAAGCTAAAAGCGAAATCGTTAAATAAGTCAAAGTGCTTTTCCTTCTTACGACATTATATAGAAACGGCCACATAAAATATAAATTTCTCCCATTTCTAACTTGGAATACTTGTTCGCAGAATGACATAATATGAATTGTCCGACAATATTAATGCTATATTCAAATTGCTACTTAAACAAAACTTAATAATTAATTCTATCCTAGAATCAGCATGATAGATCACATTTTTATCTATTTAAACTCTAAAAAAAAACATTTTGGGACAGATTTAAATTAAAGTAAATAATTTATCCAATTAGCAACTAATCATTTATAACGTGGTATAACCAAAAACTCCAAATTGAAAAAAATCCTGACAACTGACACTATTCTTTAGGATAAGAAAAGATAAAATATCGGAACAAAAATTGAGAAAAGAAAAACCTCACTGGTACTGCAGTACCCGACCTCGCTCCTTCAGGATTCACACTTTTGTCGACAGTCGAATATATAGAAAAGGGAAAAAGGAGGGAAAACTCATAAGGTGGGGTTGAGATAAGAAGTTGATGTCCGAGTGGATCGAGGTCACGATAGCTCAAGTGGTAGAGCAGCGGCGTATCTAGCCGAAGGTCGTGGGTTCGAATCCCGCCCGTGCCATTAGCTTTTTTTCATCTCAACTAAAAACCTTAATTAATTGTAATGTATTAATTGGTCAAGCGGACCACGAAATTAGTGAATATATAGAAAAGGTTGATTTTATTTTTAAAATATTATTTTCATGAGATTAACTGTTTGTATTTCCGAAATAAAACATATCATTGTTTAATTTCCTCTTGGGCTTTGCAAAACGCTGAACCGATAGTTTGGATATTTCCGATCAATTTGGTCTGATATCCTTGCCGTTTTGTTCTGCGTTCCGTTTTTCAACGTCTTCAGTGAGTTTGTTGTTTTGCATCATTGTGCTTATAAACCAGACCAGATAGCAAACTTACCACTGAACAGGCATAGTCCAGGATGATTGGAAACAGTCAAACTAGATGTTGATCATCTTGCTCACCTCAGAGAGTAATATCACCGGAACATTTAGTGACGCTTCAGTACTACAACTGTATGGATAGGTTGCAACCCTCAACAAGACGGGAAAACTCACTGCTGTAATTGGAGAGGGATAACTGGTCACTGGCATCTGAGAACACATCTACACAACATGGACATATATAACGATGATCCCATCTGCAGATTATGCAATGAGGAATAGGGAGGAAGAAAAAGCCACCCATATCATCTTCGAATTCGAAGCAACATCTCAATGAAGATTTATCCTAACGTATAGAAAATAAGGAATGACATTTTAGCAGTGACAGTCAATGACCTGATACTTCTGTAGTGGAAACCTACGATTACCACGGTACCCGTGTCACCACCAGTTCTGGAAAAGTCTCGCCCTCCACTCTGCAGCGAATCAGAGCAAGGCCAGTGCGTATATAAGCAGGGGCACTGACCCACTGGCTTCAGACTCGGCAACCCGAAGAACTCATACCTCGTCGTCTACCCGACGAGCTCTCACCAATCAATAATTGACAAGCAGACTCGTTTTTCCGAAGAGTTCTTGCTTATCACCAATGAAGCACCAAGTCCTGTCAGAGTTAACCTCGAACTCGCCTTCTCAACATAACCGACTTGGCTGGCAAACCGCTGCCCTCGGCAAACTGATGCACTAGAGTCCCTTCATCCAACTCACGGCCCCGGACCTCAGCCAACTGCTCTCTCTACCAACAGGCACACACACTCGGCCATTGTCAGGGACACCAAAAAAACTCCTAGTAACTAAACTTCTAAGAAGAAGGATTAAGTCTATTGCACTGAACTATGGAACTAGAAAGGTACAATAAGCCAAAAGGCTGCAGTGCCTGGGGGGGCACAAACCCCGCTTCCTAGTATCCTCATTACGATCATAATCATCATCATGAATAGGTTGACTAGTCAAGGTTTTGAGAACGTTGAGGCACGACTACAATCCCTCCATTGAAGATGGCAAGAAGCCAGCAATGGTAGATGCACTAAGATGACCGGAAACGACCAAACCCAACAGATTCATCACTCCTCAGTCCTCCAGAAAAATACTCTTTGCATTTTTTCTGTTGCTTCCCAAGAATCAATATCCCTGAACCTCTGTATACGAATTTTCCGTTTGCTTAAGCTGAGTGGAGAATTTCACCTAGATCTAGAGTAAAGTTTAATTGTCACAATGCACTTTAAACCATTAATTCCATAGTACATCCAGGATTCCCATCTTCAAGAGCAATCTTGTGAAGCCTTATAGGAACGATGATAAAAAAATTTTATCATAACATGACTGACATCGGGAATCTTTTCAACGCAGAGTTGTAATTTATTCGCGATTCTTCAGTTTTGATCCCTTTGACGTCCGCTCTCTACTAGAAAGCCAGCAAATTCCAAATTGATTTTTTTTCTCTTGAACGATTGCCTTATCCGGAATGGAATGAGGAGCTGCATGTCGAGAGTTGGTAAACGGTAGAACACTTTTTACCACTTCTGTATCATTACGATCGAAGATTTTTTTAAAAATTGACTTAGAAACATAGTTGTTTAGAAGAAAAAGTATAGGTGATTCATTTTTATATTAAATTCCAGTTTAGTATCAGCACTTAGGTCAAATACTTCCTATCCGCCATTGTATACAGAGATTTAAAAATTTTTTTTGCCAAATTTGCCAAGAGATTTTTTTATATTGCACATACTGGCTTTTAGTTGAGTTATACAGTAGAGAATTTTGTTGATTAATGTTGATGTAAGCAAAATATGAGGCGTAATTTTCAAAACAATTTTAATCTAATAACAGATAATGATTAGCGTTATACATGAAATGTCAATTATGAGGTAAAATTGTTGAATTCGATGTTGATGAATAGCATAATAGTACATTCCGGAATTATAAAATATGCAAAATGATGGTAAACCTAGTTTTTCATCTGTCCACTTTTCTGTGCACTGAGGTAATTACTTATGTGAGGTCTTAGATTACAAAGATAACGACATTCCTGTTTTTTTTTTGGTACCGTTAATGGAGAATTTTGGGATCAGATTTTACGAAAAAATTCAGCACGGAACTTAACGGAAATTTGCAAAATAATGCCAAATTATTCTTAGTCCGTCGTTTTTCTTTTAAGTGAAAAAAAAACGTGGACAAGGGGTTAAAAGCCCATTTGGTCGATAAGATCCATCATTAAAGAAGAAATGACAGATGGATTTATATGAGGAGGATGGGCGTTGCCGGGCGATCGGAACATTTTTATAACCCCGGGTTAGGTAAGTAGTAAGTACCTCCGACCTCCCCAAACTTCTCAAACCCCTTGAGCTCTTTGTAAGCCTTTTTAATCATTCGACTTTTACAAGTCTGAACGAGGAAACTCGATCAAGAAAGAAAGTGATTAGTTAATTTTTTTTCTTATCTTTGAACTTTCCGTTCCTCTATCTCAACGGCTTAATTAAGGCATTAAAATGAAAATGGGATCCGTTTAAAATTCTTCAATTGGTATAACAGATGGATTTCTTCTTCGCCGGCCCCGCTCTAGCGGTTGTTCTTTCCGTTTTACTCTGATAGGACTAATAAAGTATCCCCGAGTGTGATATCCCATGGAACAGGTTTTTTCCGACTTGTACAAATGTTATGTGTGTGAACGAGCCCTCACAGAAATGCACCGAGTGAAACTAAGAACTCTAATGACCTTTTCGTGTTCGCTCTGTAATAAATTCACCATACTGGCGAACCAGACGGTATTAAACTAAACAATTATGAAATTTAAACCCGAGATTTAAATCAGATTCGCGAAGGCTTGACTAGATTAAAAGAAAAACGGAACAGTAAAATTTGAAGGTTTGAAATTTACAATGAAGTCAATTCGACATAAATCAAATTTCAAACATCGTGAACAAAGAGGAATATGAATATGTCTTGTCCTGGGCTTTGATGAATAATTCCGCCGATGATCTTTGATAACTTCATCCTGCCAGACTGTCAAGATTTATTGTAATATACAACAAAACACCGAAATAACTCTTGGAACTTTTGTTCAGCTCTCAATGTAACCTGATATGGCCAAATCTCATATTTCACGTGCTTTTCGCAAAGGAGATCTCTTATGAGCTTAAAGCAGTGATGTTTTTGCCCGACATATAGTAGAGACGTCTGCTGTATGGACCGTATATTAAATCCACTGACGACATATTTGGACCGTAGATTCTTTCTGACCCGCATTCCTTTGTGTTACATGTATTCTTTCATTTTTTCCTTGAAAATAACTACGGTCATTTTCTCTTCATCGCATTTTTATTTAGTCGCGTATAAGTCCTCCTCGATCGATTCGTCTCCAGATATGACCTAAAAACATCTAATACTCAGGGTGCACTTCTGCTTAGAGCCACATCCTACAGCAGGCCAACAGGCGTTCCATACGCTCTCCTCTTCATTCAGGCTTCATTCATACTGAATAGAACATACAATTCCATAATAGTACCAGCATTAACTATAACTAAACTAGATGAAGATGTCTATTCAGGGGCATCGGTATATGCGCCATTTGGGAGCTACCGGTGAGACCCAGTTCATCAAGGAATTTGATCATTAAGACAGGTTTTACTGTAATTATTCACCCCGAAACATTTTTTCCTGCGGAGGATTGATCACAGCTTGTTATTAGATGTTTTGGGGTCTCTTCTGCCTCACCTTCACAAACCTACGACGTATTTAAGACTAGGATAGTAGGATTGCTAACGGCTAACTCCGGAGTCATATAGACTCCAGACAGAAGAAATAAACCTATGTAAAAATATTCAGGAAGAAGCGAAATATATCCTATGTTTGTCCTAGGTACGAAGGCCTATACAATCTGATGTAACTCCTGGCAGAGGAAAAGCCAATGCCTGATGGATACACGGAAGAACAAAGTTTGACCTTGCCAAAGAAGCATAACGAAGATTTCTAGATAATAATGGAAAGTGTATAGATCGATATTGGACGCGGTGGTAAAGAGGTTCTTTTTAACCTTATCTTAACTTTCATGCTACTGCAGCGTCCTTCTTTCCCAATCTCGACAGGAGGTTTTTGGATTGTTTATGTCAAACGAGTGAATCCCATCGTTCTTCACCGTGTCTTTTTTTGCTAAGCTGTTCGTTGATAGTATGGATCCGTATGACATAAAAGTTTTCAAGACCTATCAGCAGAGTAGCAGTCATTTTCATTGCAAGGACATCCACTTCTTCACCTGCTCAAAGCAAGTGAGGTTCTGCTTTGTGCACCTAACCTGTTGATTTTGTTTCAGCAGACAATTCAGCAGTTGATGTTTGTATTTATATTCTCTGTTTATATTGCATTTGTATTGAATGAATAGTATTTTTAAATTTCATGAATTTGAGCTTGAAAGATTCTGGACGTACTTGTCCAAGGGTTTTGAATATTTAATTTTGGGGTTATATACTGCCCTTGTACCCTCTTACGACATAGATCCATCTGTGTAACAACAAATAGGGTCTTTCTTGGCTGAGGGTTTTATCCCGGCCTTTTTGATACTTAGGTTTGTTTAAAAGTTTTGTTTAAATTCAAATATCCTGTTCATGTCGTTCCTGCGAACCATAAGTATTGGTCATTTTCTCATCCTGTCCATTCCATTTAAGTTTAAACTCCTTTAGAAATTCTTCTTTGTCAACTGGTGGAGGAGGATTAGTCCTAATATTTTCTCCATACAAGCTGCGGACATCGTTATAAGGCGTTTAATACAAATCCTTAAGAGCCTTTCTATTTTTTGAGAAACTTTGCTTTGTCATTTGTTGGACTTTTGACCAGGTACCATATGTGAGGATCGATCTAACCTTTGCAATACCACCATAACCTCAAAACTAACCTTAACAGATCAACACATCCGTGTTGTTCTATCTTCCACCAGAGATCGTTTCACACGCCAATAAATTCATTCATAACAATAAAAAAAAGATTAAAAAACATGTCTAAGGCGTTCTTTAGATACTTGCAGATATGTCAACTTGACTCGATGAGCACAAGTAGCTTTTATTGATCCTTGGGTAGGTCTTGTTCGTTCGCAGTCTAGTGGTCATCCTTATTGTTAAGTTTTTTTTTTTTCCCCCCATTTATAAGTATGTCTGATTCGAATGAATTCAGGTAAAAACCGTTTTTAAACTTAATATCATCTGTTGAAAATTTAATTTATCTATCACAACCAATTTTTTGGTTTTATTTTTCTTAGTGGAATACGGCTAGGGTTTTTAGAGGAGTTTACTATAAAGTTGTGACTAATTTTTACACAATATTTTTTAATAAATAAATTTATTTTTTGTTTGTGAGTGTTTTATTTTAAATAACGGCTCACCACAATTATTTGCCAATTATTGCTCTGCAAAATTAAAAAGAAACTGTTTCAATATGAAGAGATGTTTAGAAGACAGGTGTACCGGAAAGTGAAAAAGAACAACTTTTCAAAAATTATTTTTGAAGCAGTTCTAAAGCTCGGAATCTTACAACTAGCTCTATTCTGTGCAAAAATTTACAGTTTAATATAAAATAGTTTTAAAATGTACTTTTTAGACTGAAAAACGGCTATTGCTTTGTTAAACTGTTTTGTATGGTTACTGATGTAGAAATTAACTATAATCCCCATATTAGAGAAGGTTAAAAACATACAATTATTTAAGGTTTTTAGTTGAGATGAAAAAAAGTTAAAGGCACGAGCGGGATTCGAACCCACGATCTTCGGCTAGATACGCCGCTGCTCTACCACTTGAGCTATCGTGACCTCGATCCACTCGGACATCAACTTCCTATCTCAACCCCACCTTTTGAGTTTTCCCTCCTTTTTGCCATTTTTCAATGGGGTTGAGACAGGAAGTTGGTGTTCGAGTGGGTCGAGGACACGATAGCTCAAGTGGTAGAGCAGCGGCGTATCTAGCCGAAGATCGTGGGTTCGAATCCCGCTCGTGCCATTAACTTTTTTTCATCTCAACTAAAAACCTTAATTAATTGTAATGTATTAATTGGTCAAGCGGACCACGAAATTAGTGAAGTTAAAAACATATTTTGGGTAAGGTTTTTTTTTTCGAAAGTTCGCAACTGCAGAGGTCATATCATCAGGGTGCCGGGGTTTTTTTTTTTTTAACAAAAAGCCCATTTGCAAGTATGTCGAGTTGGAATGCAGGGCCGCTGGATTCGAACCAGGGACCTTTACCTTACAGTGATGAGCGCCGTGTGAACGCCCAAACCGTTGCGGTCACCGACGCCCCTCTATTCTATTGTTAATACATTTCTTGTAGTTAATATTAAAGGTAAAAAAATAAGTTAAAATTTTTATGGTTCATTTTTTTACATGGTGATTACCAAAGATACTCATAATAAACTCTCACTTGCATGTACATTTTTAAAATAGTTTCTTTACTTGCCTATGTTTATTAATCTTAAGTTTACTTTTCTTTTGGTTCAAGCTCTATGATTTCAATGTATGCATGTTGTCCCACAGCCGTACACTAAAATCCGTTGATTTTGCACCTTTCAGCCAATTTTTCTTATTACAAACTCGAGTAAAATCAAAGGGAAGGATAAGACGTTAGTGTTGTCAAGCCAAACGATTTATACATTGTCTTTAATCCAACTTTAAACTTTAAAGTCAGAACTCCGATTCATCCGACAGCTTTCATGTTACAAGCCCGCATTTTGTACTTTCTGTGATTAATTAATTTTTTGCAATTCATTAATCCTCAAGATTGATGAGTACTGCTAATGACTTGGTTGACCCGCTCCCTGGCGCTTAATGGAATATTTATTAATCCTTTCGTTCCTATTAAAGGAAAAGTTAATTAAACCAATGTACGGTATTAGTAACAATCTCTGAGTAAAAAAACGTACTAATGAAATGTTACTTAGAATTTTTATATCTGCTCCTCATCGTTTGTTCGTTTTATTTATTTTATCCTTAAGAAAAGCTGAGTTTTTTTTTCTTCGGGCCCAATTAAATCAAAGGTACAGTTGAATATGAATGGACCTTAGGTGCAAGTAAGGCAGAACTGCAACCAGATCTTGTCTGAGATTTTTTTTACTGCTTATTTCAAAGGCCTGGATTAGAACGTTGATCGATGCATTTCATTTTTTTTATTATTTGTTGAACACGCACCGGGGAGGATAATAAACGGTTTTACTGCAGCGGTCAATCAAGTCGCGGTTAACGTAAAAAAAATCGCAATTATTATTAATGCTTAATTAAATCAGGTTAGCTTAAACTTGAATAACGGCCGTTTTGAATAATGGCCCAAACAAGATTCACGATGATCGTAAATTAAAACTTTCCAGTAACAAATTGCATTTTGAAACCGAATGATCCAGATAATTTTTTTTAAATTTTTATAAAGCAAATATGAAATATCGTCAAAATGTGCATTGTAAAAAAAAAAAATAAATAAAATTATTAAGATTTAGATTAATTTTGAGAATCGTGATGCTGCATGCTTTTCTTATTCCTAAAGTAACCTATATAAAAAATAGATTTATATCAATGGAAGGAAACGAAGAGAAACTTCTAAAAGTAAACTGAAAGCTAAACTAATTTATCCAGAGAATTACCAGAAAAATAAAAGCATTGTCTCTGTTTAAAGCTATCTTAAGCATATTATTTTTGAAAACCGATGGAGATTTTTCAGTTCTGACATGATTCGTTATAATTTTTCATCCATAGAAAGAACTTTATAAAAAAAAAAGGTTGTTTTGTATTTAGGATAGAAATCGGTAGGATTTGAAGAAATTAACCAAGGTTTAAGCAACCTTATCTGGCATTTAAATAAAAGAATAAGAGACGCGGTTTTGGAATAGAGAATATTCAAAGGGTAGACGTTATGAAAAAAATCGAGACCAAGTCTAGGCTACTTTAATAAATATTGATATGACAAAATCAGTTTTTCCCCTGGATCATCAAGAGACGTGTGATGATGACAACGTCCTCTCGGGAAGGAGACGGGAAGGAGGGTCGTGAGGCTTTTCTGGAAATAACAGATGGTTAGAACAGGAAAAACGCCATCCGAATAAGGAATAATTGGAGGATTCGCTTCAGGTTATCTGAAAACGTTTTTTCAATAAAACCTAAAGTACATCACTTACTTTAGGAATATTAACAATCGTAATTTCTTTACCTTTTTATGAAGAGTTGCACCGATCATCGAAAACAAGCGAGAATAGGCGGAATCACGAAGGCTGATCTTCATGCGCAGACGTTTATAATTCGTACCATCCGCTCTGCCTAATGAATACCTTTGTACTTAACAAGAAAGTGAAACTTCTTTAATTCTAATGCTGCTCAAACGAATGTCTGTTGTTCCGTACTTAATGAACACGAATTACTACCCTTTGAACGCGGTAGAATGTCTTCATCTCAATTTCCTACAACTGGGAATTTTTTTTTTAAGAAAACGCCAAAGATTTGAGAATCTTCATGGTTTTGAATAAAAGTTTGCCAAAAAAATGCCAAATCTTAATTTAATGTTAGAGATCATTGCATTGTCTCTAATCAAAAATTAGTCGATGATTATTCAGAAATCGTGAGATGCGGTCTGATGTGATGTATGTTTCAGAAAAAACATTTTCTTTATCCTAACAACGTTTCGATCTTTATTGAGTCCTGAAGATGATCTCAATAAAGATCGAAACGTTGGCACGATAAAGAAAATGTTTTTCTGAAACCTACATCACATCAGACCGCATCTCACGATTTCTGAATAATCACCGACTAACGGTCACTAACCACTACACACTCAAAAATTAGTGATTATTATTATTTCAACAATTTTCTAAACCGATTAGCGGCAATTGTATATTGTCAGGGGTAATAAATCCGTTTATAAAATGGCAATATTTGAAGCCTGATAGAAAAAAAAAGGTCAAATTAATTCGGATCATTTTGGTACGCCACGTGGTGGCGCATAAACGTACTACAACAGAGGGGTTCATGTAGCCATAAAGTTTCACAAATGTTCTATTTTTTAGTAAATAAAAGAAATTAATCAGTACAAAAAAATAGTTATAAATTGATACATTAACAATAACTTTAATAAATATACTGCATAATTTAATTATGTTTGTATTAGATTTTTGTATCACATTAAAAGTATAATGCTTTAATACATGGGGAGGTTGGTACTATAGGCCATGTTTACATTTGCCTGTAGTAATTTTAAATTTGATGTTATCGTTAATATTATCGACATTTTTGTGGGCAACGGTACCCTTTGTTTGACCATCACTGCACAATTTATCTCGTTCACCTGAAAAAGTTGGACATGCTAAAAAGACATGATCAGCATCGGTGACAGATGTGCCATCGCAATTGCATGTGTGCTGCTCTGTCATTCTGATTTTGTACATGTGAGATGGTAATCTGTTATGACTTAAATGCTGCATAGTGATAAGTGCCAAGGCCTTAAATATACGCATTATTTTTCTGCCTTTTTTGCATGGCATCTCATCATCTTAAGCATCAGTAAATTTTTATTTAACGTAAGATTAAAAAATCATTATCTTACTTTCTTAGTACAGTAAGAAATGCCCATACAATTTATTTTAAAGAGCTACTGTACAAAGAAAATTAATAAAATCAAATGCACTCAATTTTTCTTCCAATCATCAAATTTGTACTGCACTGAAGATGTATCAAAGCTTGCAGTCTAAAACACCTAGCTCAGGCAGACTAGGATGATTGCAAAATAACCATACTACAGGTTCATCGCTCTGCAGACCATAAGAAGTCATTTCTCATACTTTTATATTTAACTATGCATAGAGTTGATGTTGGGTGATGGTTTGCAGATCGGTGAACTCATGCTGAACCGGCCCTGTGTCACTTACTGGGTTTTCATACACAGGTTCATCTGTTCAGTTCCTCACTGAATATGGCATAATGCTGACACTTGTTTGAGTAGTTCAATGCGACTGAAGATGGACCCAATAAGTAACCCCTATATTTATGTATATTCATGAAGATTTTCAATTTAAAGGCTACATTTTTATAGCATATTTGGGTTGCATATTGTTTTTACGTAACACCTCTCGGGCCAAGTTTTATTGTACCAAAAGTACAAAACATTCTATTGTTCTTTTCTTTGTTGTTTCTTTCTATTGTCAAAATATTTGCAAAAGTGTTAATAATGTAAACATATTTATAAAGTTTTATTCTCAATATCAAACTGATTTTTAGTAAGTATAATTTTGTTAAATTCGTTGGTTTAAACATGAACTGGAAAATACAGGCTTGAAGTAGTTTTTTTTTTCTAGTCAACTATCCTCAACTGTGTAAAAATGTACAACAAAAAATTACTTACGTTGGCATGCTGAAGTGTCAGTATCTGATGCTCTTTTCCATGGTTGGTCAAAATGGAACGGCATGCACTGTTCGCAGTCGTCGCCTGTCGTGTTGTGCTGACATGCGCACACTTTTTTGTACAGGTTATAATCGTATTCACAGCGATTGGCATGGCCATTGCACTTGCACCTGGACAAAACCATTAATCAACCAATTTAAAGAAAATAACTATTACTTATGTAATTTAAATTGTAATTATTTACCTGGCACCGACAGATATCTCACTGATGGCATAGTAGTATGAACTGAGGACATTTTCAGCTCCATAATTTTCATCACCAAATGTGTTCATTCGGTTTAGAGTTATTCGAATGTCTGTGGCAGTTACAAAATCCTTTAAAAAACATAGAAATCACATTGATGAATAATCCTCTCAGTTAGCTAAAATAAGGTAAGCCTTTTTTCATTTTTATTCAAATGCTAGCCCTTTTTAAATAAAAATTGTAGATCGTCCTTTTATTATTATACTATAATATAAGCCAAAATATGTTCAGATGAAATCTGCTTACAGCATATAAATTGTTCAAAAGATAGATAAAATTTGTTGATCCTGGTTATTTTTCAGGCTTGAACTATTTCAAATAGCTTACATGAAGTGCTGGTTTTCTGTCAAAGTTGATGAAAGCATGTTGCCTTCCTTCAGCTGTTGAGAAGGCGATGTTTCCCCCAGTCAGCGGAGAAATGCCTGAATATTCTGAAGTGCAAAGTGGGGTCGATTCGGCTTCTCCTGTGGTTATCGAACGACGGTCCTCCAAACCATACATCCTACGGCAGTCTGAGCTGAAAAAACAAAGAAAACAAAATCAATTATTGTAATGGTGATACTAATCCCTCTCATGTGCCTATTCAGTTTGCAGTGTCCTGCTAAGAGTTCTAGTTAGGATTCACAGTCTCTTCTTGCTTTCTATGATGCCTTTTATTGTTTCTTTCTTTCCAGATCTCACCAAGAAATTTTTGGATTGTTTGTGTCTGATGTATGAATTCCATTATTTTTTCATTTTCACCATTGTCTTTCCTAAGGAGCTCATTGATAGTATGGATCTCTTTAGCCTAAATGGTTCAAGTCCTATAAATGGTGTAGCAGACCCTTTTCTTGCAAGCACATCTTTTTCTCTTTTCCTTTCTACTCTGAGAGTCCTGAGATCAAGCAAAGTGAGTTATGAGCATCTAACCTGTTCAATTTGGTTTTGCAATTCAGCACCATTTTCTAGGTGGTGATATTTGAGTTTAATGTTCTGATGCCTGGACATGTCTTTTGTTTTTATACCCTCGGTTTAATTCAAATTCAGTACACCACTCACCAGATTTTGGCTTGAAAGATATAGGTTATACTAAGGGCTCTGAATATTTAGTTTTGGGGCCAAATACTCCTTCTCGCGTCCTGGACACATTGGTGGACCCACAAAAAATGTTTTCTTTCTCTAAGGATTTTTTCTCCTTTTTAGTGCTGTTTGTTTTGTAATATTAGTTTAAATTCATCTGTTCATGAGGTTAAGGTGCCCCCTAGGTGCCATGAGTGTTGCATATTCTCTCCTTCTTCTCCATTCATTTAAGTCTTAATCATTTTGGATATTCTTCTTTGTTGATGTTAAGAATCGTTTTCTTTACAGTGCTCAGTACTATTTGGTGTAGGGGAATTAGTACTAATATTGTCTTCATACCAGCTGTGGATGCTTTCATGGCTCCAGCAATATTTAAAAAAAATACATGTTCTGTATTTTTGCTTTTTCTTTGTTTTGTTTTTAGTTTCACTTCATCAGTCCAGACAACATGTTAAGATCATAGTCATGATTTACATCTAGAGCATATTTTCTTGTCAACCCCCAGATTTTACCTGCTATATTTTTTTAAATAATTAATAATATATTTATTACATGTAAATAATAATTTTGATTTGTTTATTTATTTGTAAGAGGGTATTTCAAATACGAGATTATGTGAACCCTCAAGGTGCTGGTGAAAAAAAATTGTAAGTATGTCACTGGATTCGAACCCGGGACCTTTACCTTACAATTATGAACACCGTTTCAATGCCTAAACCGTTGTGGCCACCACCACGCCCAGTAAATAATCATTATAACAAGAATTAATAACTTATGGACGTTCAAAAGGAGATGAAAAAAGTTAGAAGAAATTAGTCAAGCCTTCAATTTTACGTACTGTCTGTGCAATAACGTTTTTTATACAATAAAGTATTTAATAATAATAACAATTATTTTTATCAAAGTTTGATGAGAAAAGCTGGAACTTTTCAAACCTTAACCGTGTGGAAACTTGGTGAAATTTTCACTTTTTACTTACTCTATTGACGTTCATACTTTTATAACTGGAAATTTCTTTAATATGGCAAATCATTACTGCGATTGTGTACTAAAAAAAAATAATAATAATAACTATTTTCTGTATTATTTTCAAGACATTCAAGGTGGTATTCCTGAAAGTGACTCAGAAGAAGACGTAAGAAGGATTGAAGTCTACACAGATGAAAGCAAGGTGGGACCAGAGGATGATGGATTCACTTTCATAGCACCAGAGTTGGGCAAAATCTAACTAATTAAATCATGATTAAGAATTTTGATTGAAGTTTAATCATGATTGAATTAGTTTGATTTCGCCCAACTCTGGCTACAATGACCAACTTACCAAAATCCAACCGACTCCAGATAAAAATTTTGAGATGAGAGCTCAAGGCCAACCTTCAAAAATTGTTATCATAAACGAAAACCAAAGTTACATAATTTTTCTACATGTCTATTTTATTACAATCAAGATGGTGTATTTTCCAAATAATGTAGAAATCTCTCCTTTTAAGTGGAATACATTTTAATTCAAAGAACTATTTTTTACATTGATCGGTTATGTAAACATATTTACTTTTCAAAGTGTAGCTTGTTATAGGATTATTTTATTTTGTTTTATTATTATTATTATTATTATCATTATCATTATTTTTTGGCTTTTCATAATGATGGAGTTTTACTTATAATTGGAAGATTGATTTTTGTTAAATAAGGTGTTGAAGGATTTTGGTTTTGATGAAATAAATTTCTGTTAGAAAATTTTTTAAAAGTGATGAAGTGTATTTTTCATTTTTTGAGCGCCCATTTGAACATGATTTATCGAAATTTAGTCATGACTAACTATATTGTGACTAAATTAGTCATGCCTCGTATTTAATTACTAGTCACGACTAATTTAGTCATCAATCACATATGGCAACTAATGACTAATTTAGTCATTAGTCGCCATATGTGATTGATGACTAAATTAGTCATTAGTTGCCATATGTGATTGATGACTAAATTAGTCATTAGTTGCCATATGTGATTGATGACTAAATTAGTCATTAGTCGCCATATGTGATTGATGACTAAATTAGTCATTAGTTTCCATATGTGATTGATGACTAAATTACTACCAATCATGACTAACAGTCTGAGTGATCAATCATTAATCATTAGACATGACTAATTTTTGCCCAACACTGCATAGCACTAAGAACAGAAATCCACAATGAAATGTATAAATTAGCCACTGGTATAGTAACAATCAAGCAGAAATTTTAGCTATATGGGATGCCCTACAATGAATCGAAAGTAAGTTCAACACTGGAGTGGAAGGCCAGTAACATAGTTGTCCTTAAAACTGACAGGCCTAAAGACTATTAAGAACTGTCAGATCCACAACAATGAGGTAAAAAAACTATGAAAAATTTTCTGGGAATTAGAAAATAATTTATGGTGCACATAAAAATGGAATGGGTTAAAGCACATGTTGGAGTCGATGGAAATGAGTTGGCAGATTAATATGCTAAAAGGGCAGCCTTAGATGGACATGGTTACCACGTTCACACAGGTACCAGTGACATACCTCAAAAACATGACCATAGAAAGGACTATGGTGAAACGGGTGAAATGGGATTCTTCCAGTGTGGAACCAAAACGTTCTTCAAGGATAAAGTTAAGGATACACCATGATGGCACTTACTACTAAAAAGGTTCTGCATTATCGACAACGACCTCTGTGACTGCGGAGTTGAGCCCTAAACCATTAACCACCGATCTCCAGATGCAAAACTCAAGAGCACCGTAGAGCGACCCTCATGCAGAAATTCTTCTTCACCAGAGATGAATGGCCAACAGAGGAATGCACATTTATACATTTATTTTTGAATTCCATGGACTTGGATTTAAATTAGTGGCAATATGTGATAAAATTGTGTTAACAACAAAACTGTTTTTACCTATTGCAATAATTTTCTATGAAAATTATAATTTACAAAACTTTTGCCATTTATAAAACTTTAAACTAAATTAAATTAAATTAATTATACAAAATAAAATGCAAATATTAAATTAACGGGAGGGAGGAAAAAGCTACCCCCTTCAAAAGGTTCTTGATACCATTCCGCAGAGCCGATAAGTCGTGATGGTTTAGTCTATTCTTAGAGCCGTTTTTCTGTTCTCCAGGCGTTAAAAAATTAAATAAAGACTAATATTTCAATAAAGCTGGACAAATCATCTATCAATAACTATTAATTATAAATTCGTAGATTTTTATTAAAAAATTAATTATATTTATGACACTTCTCTATCGTAGAATTTTAAATATATTTGGTTTGTTCTTAACATTAACTCCATTACAGTTCGTGGTCGGATTGACCAATTAACTTTTTTCAATTAATTAATATTTATGAAAGGTATTGGTTGAGATAAAAAGGTCAGTGTCACGAGCGGGATTCGAACCCACGACCTTCGGCTAAATACGCCGCTTCTCGAAGGTCGTGAGTTCGAATCCCGCTCATGACGCAGACTCTTTTATCTCAACCAATACCTTTCATAAATATTAATTAATTGAAAAAACTTAACATTAACGTAACACCTGATTGATAATCTTATTTAAAATATTTATTGGAGTTTCCATTACCTGTAATATTGCATGGGAATCCAGGGTCCGTTTTCTTTGACTCTCTTGTATATGGCTAAACTTTCTGGCCTCGGGGAAACGAACAGAAGCCGAATGTAGGTCAGATCGTAAGCCTTACCTAAAAAAAAATAAAAATAAATAATAAATAATAGTGTGCTATTAAAACTGAGAACGTTGTTAGGTCAACTTTTGCTTAAAATTACGTTAACAACTTAGTAAAAATTATGTAAAATTCATACAAAAATTATTTGCGGAGATGGTACGAATAACCCATGGAGATTCAGCCAAATGAATGAAAGAAAAAAATTGGAAAACTTGACAATGACTGTTAAGATCCACGGACGCTACAGAATTTTGGTTGTTGTGGTCATGAAGACGTATAAGGACACCCAAGCGATTCTAGTCGGCCGATACCCGGACTAAGCAGTCGGAAAGGCTGCCCGAATCTGTTCCAAATTTTAAGATGCCCAACTATCGACAGACCGGGTGTACAGTGAGCCAGCGACATTATTCAGCCAATGACTTTATGTGCGCATTTGGTCGCGAAGCCAGCGACGTCTCAACCTCCTAGGAGGGTCAGAATGGAAAGATCAAGGATGAAGGTGTTGACTGTTAATGTGGGGTGGAATTTGAGGTATGGGATTTGAGTAGATCAGTATCAAAATGAATTGAGGTCTGAGTGGAGAGTCCTCACAAAGACAGACGCTTCAGAGATAGCGCCGAAGATTTTTGACTGGAAGGATCTTAGCAATGTTCGATTTTTTAGCCGTTCCGTTCAGTTCCAGTAATAGTATATATGGCGTATAAGTTATATGGCGTACCTAGAGACTGCTAAACTTAACTTTTCCCTGTATAAAAATGATATCTGGACAAGTTTTGTATCGGAATATGAGGTTCACTACACCAAATTGTTCGTTACATTACTTAGGGATTATTCCGAAATTCCTCTGGTGGCGGTGAATTCGGTCTTCCTCTGTGACATCTATGCTATATGTCCTTCAAACCCCTATTTCCCCCCCCCCTCGATGGTTCAAAGACCAGAGACTGTGTGGGATGTGCCTGGTTTGACCCACAGAAAAACAAAAACGATATGATAAGGCTTCCTCCAGGGTTTTGCATATATTCAGCCCTGATATAGCTCCGGTGGTCTAGCAGACGTGGACTTTTCCATAAATATTTCGATGTAAATGGTTTTTATCCACGTCTCCGTAGAGACCACTGTACGGAAAGTAATTGTATAAATTGAAATTATTTAAGAAAGGATAAGCCCGCTTTATCCGCCGGTTCGTCCGTTGCTGCCGGGTCGGCTCCGCCCGGTCCTTCTTGACACTCCTACTTGTGGCCAATACTGAAATAGTAAGACCAAAAAAAAATGGTAACTGTAGTTCAATACTGCCATTTTATGTTGAATATGTGGATTCCGCTTCCCAAGTATCTGCTGTAGGAAGTGAAATTTGACTCACGTAAAGGAGGGAGAACGAATTACGTTTTAATATATTCGGATTTTTTTTTTTTTGCTTTTATCATTCATTTACGGTACCATGGTTCTAAGGAAAGGTGGTCTTGGGGGAATCGAACTCCTAGGACAGGATCGAGGTTTGCAAAGAAGATTTCTGTATTGTCAGGAAAAGAAAGGGTGAATTTTTAAAAGTCTGCCGTGTATGGTGAAAAATAACAAACTTAATATGCTCACTTGAGATCAGGTAAGTAGAATTTTTAGATGAGATGGTGTGCTACAAAGGAAGAATGTGAGTTTCAGCAGTAGTATCTGTTGCAAGATTTTTTAAAAATTTATTTGTTATCTATACAGGATAGTATACTATACAAATATGTACACATGATAAATATATCACACAGCATAAAAATAGCACTAATGCCAGCACTGCACCGGTAGAACACATGCTTTGAGGAGTCAGCTGGCACTCAGTGTGTATGATTAAGGGTCAAGGAGGTCCCGAGGCCATCGTCGGGTGAGGCGACGTGGTGGGTTGTCAGGATGGGAATGAGTGAATAGGGCTGGAGCAGTATGGTTAGGATGGTTCCAAAGGTTGGTATGCAAGGTATGGAATCTGGACCGGATTAGTCGTTGACAAAAGGAATGTTGAGGTCTTTGTGGATAGTGAGGTTGGTGACATAATCAGGTGCTTGGACAATTTGTCTAAGGACCTTCGATTGGATATTGGGTGGTTTGGCAGTACACCAAAGTTCCACTCCATATGGCCATATTGGTCTTAGTAAAGTCTTGTACAGTGTTGGTTTTGTCTTAATCGTCAAAGATTCGATTTGTCGATTTCGGTCTTAAAAGTCTTCGTAGTAGTCCAAGTCTTTTATTAAGTTGTCGTTTTTTAAGTCTTGTGTGCGGATTTCACGTCAGTCTGCTGTCGAGATATAGTCCCAGGTATTTGACTTCAGTGGAAACTGGTATCTCTTTGCTTTCGATGTACAATGGAGGGCAATTCTGCTTTTTCAGCAAAAGTACACTGAGTGCATTTTTCTTCGTTCAGTCTTGTCCTCCATTTTTTACACCAGTCTTCTGGTAATAAGCTCAAGGTGTTCCTGGATATTGGAGGTAGCTTGGACAGGATTCGAGTTAGAGGATAGGATTGCGGTGTCGTCCGCGTAGGTGGTGATAACAGCCCGGATGTATTGGTAGGTCAGCAGTATAAATGATGTATAGGACAGGACCAAGGATACTACCTTGCGGTACACCGGCCTGTTTGACTTCCGAGAATTCATTGCCACACCTCACTCTGAAACAGCGATCAGTTAGGTATGATTTCAATAAAAGGTAATAATGAGAGAATAGGAAGCGCTTAAGTTTAATAAGTATGGCTGGATGCCAGACCCGGTCGAAAGCCTGTGCTACGTCTAAGAACGCTCCCAGGCAATACTCCTTTTTTACTAGGGCCGATGAGCCGAAGAGTATCATAATGAAATGAACATGAAAAAATACATAAAATGAATGATATAAGTAAAAAAAAATGAACCATGGAATCTTGATCGATGTACAGTGGTTTTCTAGAGAATCATAAGCTAGAAGTTTTACAATTATGATCATGCGGAACATTTTATAGGATATTTTTAATAAATCTATTTTTTGAAATTTAAATCTTTGTTAACTAACAAATGAAAACCAAGGCAAATGACGCGGCACAACCTCTAATCACGACAAGTAAACAGAAAACCCTCGACAAACAATTTTTTTTTTCTTTCGAGGACTCCGACAAAATAGTCAAGGAGTGCCCGGTAGTTAAGGGTTCGGTGGCACCATCCCTAATTGGGGGAAACTAATAAAGGCCGGTATTCAATTAGAGAAGACAAAAACTTTTCAGGGCGAGACCACCGTTTCAAGGATCAGGCCGATATTTCCATTTTGTCCGGGTGGTCTACGAGATCATGGTACACAATTTGAATATTCATTAACAGTAGACGACCAGCGAAGGCCTGTAGAATAAGAAAACACTTTTGTCACTGGAACTGTATCTTGGTTAATTACTAATAATTAAAGGACGAATAATTAGTTCAGTTGGTTTACGTGCTTCGGGAACTTGATAATCCAGTCACGAGATTTAAAGATTAATTTTTTTACTCAACAAGGAGCCATTTCAGGCCGACATGTTTCCACACAACTAAAATATACACAATGAAGAAAATTATGTAATGTCGTGATGCAACGGGGATGTCACTCTGTTGAGACATTTGATATCACGGGGATAAATCATGTCGCCCTATACGATTTTTATCTCCTTTCCTTGGGAGAGAAAAAAAAATCGTTTGTACTGTCTACCGTTTATCTCCTGTAATTTAATATTTTTTTGGCTCTTTCATTTTCACGGTGTGGTACCTGAAGGGGCAAAAAGCTGAAACTCATCCCGAGGGCTATTACGCGAAATTACAGAGGATGATTTCATCCAGGAGTTCAGTACTGTTTTCTTCCTTTTCTGTTTTTCTCCTCCTTTCTTTTTCAATAAGAGAAAACATAAAACTCACTAAATTTACTAATTTTAGTGGTCCACTTGACCAATTAATATCTTTCTATTAATTAAGGATTTTAGTTGAGATAAAAAAGTCAGTGTCACGAGCGGGATTCGAACCCACGACCTTCGGCTAGATACGCCGGTACTCTACCACTTGAGATATCGTGGCCTCAATTAATCGATTGAAAGATATTAATTGATCAAGCGGACCACGAGAATCAGTGAATTTAATATTTTTAAATGAAGTATATCTTCACTAAAGCTATCCGTGGCCATTTCATTTGTCGCCGAGAATCAAATAGATTACACGTCATTTGAAAAATGGCAAAAAGGAGGGAAAATTCAAAAGGTGGGGTTGAGATGGGAAGTTAGTGTCCGAGTGGATCGAGGTCACGACAGCTCAAGTGGTAGAGCAGCGGCGTATCTAGCCGAAGGTCGTGGGTTCGAATCCCGCTCGTGACACTGACTTTTTTATCTCAACCAATACCTTACATAAAGATTAAATAATTAAAAATGTATTTGTTTTTGTTTGCTATAAAAATTCGTATTTAAGGGTTTTAAAAGTTTTTTTTTTGCAACAAAACGTTTTTGGACAAGTTTATGAGAAAGGTCTTTTCGTTTTGTAACTTATTTTCTATGTCTAGTCTCATTTAATACAGTTCTGCTTATTATTTTCTCATCCTAGGTTTAAAAAAATCGTCTGATATATAATAACCTTGAAATACTGATTTTCCTCCTTTTTGCCATTTTTTTTAAATCTCACCCAATACCTTACATAAAGATTAATTAATTAAAAATGTACTTTTTGCTATAAAAATTCGTATTTAAGGGTTTTAAAGGTTTTTTCCAACTTTTTTTGTGCAAGGTTTCTGGACAAGTTTATGAGAAAGGTATTTTTGTTTTGTAACTTATTTTCTATGTCTAGTCTCATTTAATACAGTTCTGCTTATTATTTTCTCATCCTAGGTTTAAAAAAAATCGTCTGATATATAATAACCTTGAAATACTAATTTTCCTCCTTTTTGCCATTTTTTTTAAATCTCAACCAATACCTTACATAAAGATTAATTAATTGAAAGATGTTATTTGGTCAATCGGACCACGAAATCTAATGAATTTAATAAGTTAAATGAAGTGTATCTTCACTAAAGCTCTCCGTGGCCACTAACTTCACATCTCAACCCCACCTTTTGAATTTGAATTTGAAAAAAGAGGGAAAATTCAAAAGGGTGAGAAGTTGATATCCGAGTGGATCGAAGTCACGATAGCCCAAGTGGTAGAGCAGCGGCGTATTTAGCCGAAGGTCATGGGTTCGAATCCCGCTCGTGACACTGACTTTTTTCTCAACTAAAGTACTTAATTAATTGAAATATAAAACTCACTCTTATTCTGAATGGATTTTAAAATAGACCTCTGCAAACCTAAATCAAGTATGGTATTGACGATTAAATCCAAAGCTGTTTGTGATTTAAGACAGACTTCGTTTTGTTTTTATTTTCTGACAGGACAATCTGGAAAAATTGAGTTGGAAAATGTTAACAAAATACTTGGGTTCAATGCCCATTCGATGGTAAATAACGCTGGGGTTTTTAAGTTTTACAACTTCCAAGATCAAGTAGAGAAGAGTACTCAGTAAATTCTGGATCTGAACAAAGCACAAAGATATAAATAGGTAGAAACTTTCTTTATTACAAAGTCTAAACACAACCATTTCAGCCTGTTATCGAACAGATTTGGTACTTTCTGAATCTCAATCGGACTTAATGCTTCAAGCTTCTTGTGTTATTATTAAAAGTTTTTTGGGGGTTGAGATTGCGCGCGTAAATGTTCTAAAACCTGTAAAATTCTTCCTCTAAATGATCAAGTTTGATCAAATTTCCAGCGTTCGACACGGCACGAGATCAACTCGTGCTTACTGGAAATTCTTTGTTCATGAGGAAAATTGCAAGGTCCAGGCATGAAGGAGATTCATCGGATTACCCGTGTTGATTCCTTTAATGAGAAAAAAAGCGGTTTCAAGTTATCATAATTATAATATAAATATAAAACCAGACTGATTCATTCTAAAGATTGAGATTTTATTAGGTTTCAAGACACAAAAATAATAATTAGAGGGCCAGACGGGACGTAATACGGTTGTGGGAGTGGGACGGGGTGTAATTATCGCTACCCGCCGGTTCATTAACTTTCAGCAGATACCCTTGCTTACTCCAGGCTGGTTACCTGAACAATTATGTTTGGTTCAAACTGAAAAAGGCGAACTTAAAAACATTTAATGTAATTTTATTTTAATAAAAATAATTGAACAATGCCAAAAAGGAGGGAAAATTCAAAAGGTGGGGTTGAGATGGGAAGTTAGTGGCCGAGTGGATCGGGGTCACGATTGCTCAAGTGGTCGAGTAGCGGCGTATCTAAGGTCGTGGGTTCGAATCCCGCTCGTGACGCTGACTTTTTTATCTCAACTAAAAACCTTAATTAATTGAAAAAAAAATCTCAATCAGCTTAATTATTTGATCTAGTAGCATTTTGTAGATTACTTATGTCAAATTTTGGATAAAAATTTCATATTTAGACTTAAAATCTGATTGCAGTTTATTAAATCGTTTAACAAATGCTGTTTAACGCCCATGCTGGCAATAATGCGAGGTCGTGGCTTGGCAAACCCAGTTGTGGCAATAAAACACAACCTTTGTTATGAACTGAATCACGATTTTCTTTTCCGACAGTGAAGTTCTTTGTAGAAGTGATCTTGATATGAATAAATTAAATTTTTTGTATTGCTATGCTATGCTAAAAAAAATCCTTGACGTTATAAACAATCTTACATATTTTTATAACAAACCTTTGTCATAGAAACATGAATGAGGCCTGTAAGTCAGCAGAAATATTTCTCTAGTCCTCTGCGACCACACCCAAGTATTGTGATTTTAATACTTCTTAAGAATTTGGTATGTGTTCCTGTGCTGAATGGGGCTGTAAAACCGTATTGTGTACCTATTTACGATGACACCATGACAATATTATAGTAATTTACCTTTTGAAATTTTACAAATAGTTTGTTTCTCATATTAAACCTACAGACAACGTGTACATCGATATTCTTCGATTAAAAAGTCATCTAGAAATTTTCTTCATCAAGGAATTTTCACATTTTCAAATATGTACATTCAGGGTGTCCTTTTTAGATGGACCGGCTGAATTTCTCTCGGACACATCATTTTAAAGGATTTTTTACGCTGAAAACAATGGTGCAATCGGGTTTTAAATTGGTCATAAAATTCACGTTCCATGCTCTTTTTAACCACTCTTCACCGGTGCTCGGAGCGATAGTCAGGGGAGATGGATTGACATTTTCTATCCTTTGCAGCAATTCTTCAACTGAGGTTGCTGGGTTAGGATTGGCGTAGACACTGTTTTTTAAATGGCCTCAGAGAAAATAGTGAAGTGGAGTTAAATCCGGTGACCGAGGAGACCAACTGATCTGACCATGAGGTCCACCTATACCGGAAGTGACGATTCAAATAACGTCGCTCCTGCAAAGAATTGCGTTTGGGGCATCATCAAGCTGGATAGTTATTAGTGAGGAACAGCACCTAAAGCGGCCCATACAAGCTCAATATTATTGCACAATGTGGGTTGCACAATATTTTGACGGAGGCCCTACACTGCTCAATATTATTGCGCAATAAATTGTATCGTATGCAGGCAATATTGATGGTTGTGCAATATATTGCACAATCGCGAGCACAGACGTACAACCTTCAAGGCAATATATTGTGCAATTAGTTCCAACCAGAATTTCATTTAGTGAAGTCATGTTGAGTGATAGTGATTTGTGTTGTGTGATTATCGCTGTGGGTGCCAGTGCGAAAAAGAAGAAGAGCTCGCAAAAAGGCAGACAAAAAACTATGCTAAGTAATAAGAAACAAAATAGTTGAAACAAAACAAAGTTTAGCGAAAAGTAGCGAAAAAGGGTCTTGTATCTTGGGGTGAGGGTTCTCCCTGATAAATGTCAATGACTTCGAAAATGAATTGCCTATCAGCTTCCTTGGCAGCCATGACGACGCGTACTCTACCACGTGTTGATACTGACTGATGGGATATTGCGCAATATTGCTTACAGACGGCACAAGCTTTTCCCGTTTGCACAATATATTTTCAAGGATTTGAATTTAGCACAATATATTGCACAACCTTTCAATTTCGACTACACACGATCAACTATATTGCACAAACCTAAATATTGCGCAATAATATTGAGCGTGTTTGGGCCGCTTAATAGTGTTGGTAAAACCTCCCTCAAAAAATTGAGGGACTGAGCACCATTTAAATTATTTTCGTAGAAATAAGGCTCAATTAATTTATTTCCGAAAAGTTCACACCAAACGTTGATACTGTGAGCCACCTGATGATGACAAGAGGACGAAATTCTTGGATTTTACTCTGCTCACGTTGGAAAATTCCAACCGTTTAGTATGCCATTGGAGGTGAACTTGGATTCATCAATCCATAGAATGAACGGAAAAACGTTTTCATCAGCCTCCCAAATCGACATTTGTGCAAGGAACGTAAGACGCCCGTCGCAATCAGAGTCCCGAAGTCCCTGGACAAGATGAGAGCGATACGGCTTAAAATTGTAAGTCCAAGAGTACATCACTAATTTTATTTTTTTAAAACCTAAAACCCTTACAACATGACAGAGAGAGGAATTCGGATTTTCGCGAACATACGCTCGCTAATTAATCTCTAGCAGCTGATTAGTGCTCCGACCTCAATGTGTAGAGGTGTGTTATTGGATATGATTTCAAGTGCTAGGGTGGGTGTAGTTGAAAATGCTCCTGTCATCATCAAACAACCTAGTCTTTGAAATGACCTTAATTTGTTACTGTTCCCTTTATTTTCTAGACCTTTCCACCATACTAAAGCCATTTGGCTACCCATGGTTTGATACCCCATGTTTTACCGACAATTCTCCTACATTGTACCATTGATATTGCCTTTCCTGCATATGTTATTAATATCTTTCCAATCAAGTTTCCTGTCAAGCGTCACACCAAGGAATTTGATTGAATCCACTAGCTTTAATTCTATGCCTTGAACTTTAGGGTTTTTAAAATGACCTAATGTTCTTCTCCTACTAAACATTATCAATTCCAGTTTAGCTGGATTAATTGATAAACCTTTTTCACAACACCACTCATAAAGGAAGTGAAAGAGTCAGGGGATCCCAACCTGTGAGCATTATGGTACCATCATCTGAAAATAATTGACTGTAGAAGCCTGAATTGTTCAGAACTTCTATTAAGCTGTTTAATGCACCATAAAAGAGGTGACAAACAGCCTCCTCGTGGACAGCCACCTTTGACATTAATTCTAAGAGTGCTATCACCTAAGCACATATTGACCATCCTTCCTTCCAAGTAGGTCTTCACCCATCTAGTAAAGTGATGGTCGAAATTGTATTTATCTAATGCTGATATAATGCAAGAAGTATCAGCATTATCAAACGCCCCTGGGATAGCAGCAGAAGCAACCTAATGTATATTCATTATAATGATTTCTCGAACCTGGTTTGACTTTTCTCAAAGGAGGAAAATCCGAAAGGATGAATTCATTTATTGTGTGTATAAATCCTTATTTTAGTCATAAGTCAAAGAATTCGAGCATGTATTTCAATAAAGCAATTATTCCTGTGTGATATATCGAGCCGGTGTAGCGTAAAGGCCATTATGTGGTATTAGCTGAGAAACAAATCCATTACGGCCGGTGCCACTCACTGATTAATACCACCGATTCAAAAGAGCCAGTAAATTAGCGTTCTGCCGCCTCTGGGACTTGTACAAATCGCGCCAGACGAACCGGTACCGGTTCAAGACTGGCTTAAAACATTTTCAGACGAGGAGTGCAATCTAACTCCGAACGATAATTCACCCGAGTCGCAAACATACTGCATGAAAAACGTTTTGTTGTTTGAACAAATTATACCCCACCTCGTAGATGAGAGAGGAGGAATGGGAGTCATTTCATAGGACTACGACGTTTTTAAGAAAAAAAATATTATGAAAGATTTTTGATTGCAACACTTATTTTCTTATATATGCACTTTTTTCTACGATAATATTAGATTATATTGCTGGGGTTGGTTAATCTGCAAATGAATGAACATGTTGAACTGACACTGATCAATTGGTTTGGGTCAGTATGAGTGAAAGATAAACAAGCGAGAATAGACGACACCAGTATTAGTGTCCGTAAGTTCAACATTATTCCGTGTTAATTAAGGTTTTTAGTTGAGATTGAAAAGTCAATGGCACGAGCGGGATTCGAACCAACGATCTTCGGCTAAATACGCCGATGCTCTACCACTTGAGCAATCGTGACCTCGATCCACTTGAACACTAACTTCCCATCTCAACCCCACCTTTTGAATTTTCCCTCCTTTTTGCCTTTAATTACCCTTAAAATCCTGCTGTTCGTCCGAAAATCGGTCGCTACCCTCTTCAGACTTAGATTGAGAATTAGATTCAAAATTTAAGCTTAATTGACATTGATTAATCCATTTTCCGATTGAGAACTGATTCCAGGATCTTTTTCTTAAGCTACATACGTACGTTTACAAACTCGAGTGACTGTCTAAAGACATGTTCAGGGGTTGGCTGTACCTTGATCATGTTGTAGTTATGAGATATGACTGACCTTGTTGGGATAACTGCTTGAGCAGTTGCAAGTACATGACATTTCAACCATTTATGCGCTCTAGGCTTTGTGACGCAAAATGCTATATTGACATTTCGTCAAGAGATTTTTTTTTCTTTTTAACGAGGGTTCGCAACTGCAGAGGTCATATCAACCCTCAGGGTGCCGGCTTTTTGAAAGCAAGTCTCTCTCTCCTCTCTCTCTCTCTCTCTCTCTCTCTCTCTCTCTCTNTCACTCCCCCTCCCACCCTCTCTCTCTTTCTATCTACCTACATATCCTTCTCAATCTATCTATCTATTTTTCTATATTTTATTTATTTATTTATTTACTTATTTATTTTTAATTTTTTTTAATGAGGGTTCTCTGCAGCAGAGGTTATATCAACACTGGGGGTGCCGGTCTTTTTGAAAAAAAAAAGCCCATTTTTAAGTATGTCGGATTCGAACCCAGGACCTTCACCTTACAGTGATGAGCGCCGTGTCAACGCCTAAACCGTTGCGGCAACCGACGCCCCCTAACTATCTCTTCTTGTGGTTTGTAAATTCTGGCTCAGTCCATCCCAAAGACAAGATGTCGCCTGAAAACCTTCAATGAACAATAATCTTTTCTGGATAGCTCACATCTTGATAATAAAAAAATAAAGAAAGAACAATCAAGAAAGAAAATTGCGCAATATTGCGTAATAATTGCCACTTTTCTCCAATTTCAAACGGAAGTGAAATGTTCTGAGATTTTGTTCCAAAAACGAACAATTACATCCAATGAATAAGTAATTACATGTAGTTAAGCCCACAAGTCATTAAATGCCTTATTAATGTAAATGTAAATACTGCACCAGATAAGTAATGACCAGTTACTCTGTGTGTGTGTGTGTGTGTGTGTGTGTGTGTGTGTGTGTGTGTGTGTGTGTGTGTGTGTGTGTGTGTGTTTGTGTGTTCATCTTGAATCTATTCGTTCAGCTTCGTGTTTGGGAAATCGCCAAGAGGAATCACAATTAAACTTAGGATAATCAATCCTCAATCAACATATCAAATCATGAATCTCAAGAGGATTTGCCTTATCAACAAATCAAATTACACCAATAAAACAACAGCTCAGAGGCGGCGAAATAATGGTTCAGAAGCAATCGTTTAATTATAAAACAAATTGGCCTAACCAGCCAAAGGAGATGGTTATCTACCGACTCGAAATAATTAGTTATTCCTTATCTATTATTAGTTTTACATTCGATTTGTTATTCACCGATGAAATATAATAAATAATTGGATATTGGGAATGTAGTGTTTAATCTAACTTAATTCTGTTCAGGAATTTTAAAATATTTTATTGAGGTAGTTTTTTAATATAAACCAATTTATAAAAACCAACAGGGTCCAGTTTTTTTAATCAAATAAATCACTTATCATGTATTAATATCAAAAGTTTGAACAGTGAATAATGATATAAAATTAAAAACAAGTTCTCTCATCTAGATGGTAATTCTATAAAATGAATTTAATTCATCCTAGATGATTTCCGTTTTTTCCCTAAAGATATAGAATTCTTATTAGGGATATCGATCTTCATTGTTCTCCTCTGGAAAGATTGTTCAGTAGTTTAAGCAGTTAACCGAAATGTTAATGATTGACCAATTGACCGATATCGGGATATTGCAGAGAATCAACGATAGAAAAATAGTGCGTGGATGAGTGCCAACCGACGGACTGGGATTACGAAACGAAGGACACTGAAGGACTGCGGTGGCCGAGTGGTAAGGGTGTCCGACTCGTATTTGCCTCGCTAGACGTCCTGGGTTCGATTCCGGCATAGCCCATGTATTATAAAGTTGTTTGACTCCTCGTCAGCAACACCCAACGGATGTTCAACCCTCCTTCAAGACAGCAATGACTTTTTTAAAAAGGAAGACACACGTACTGGCATAATAACAAAATACTGTATAATGTTTTATGGCGGTGGAGATTTCGCATTAAAGCCTAACCCTGCGAGCGCGCAAAGAATAACGAAATTAGGCTGAACATAAATATAGTAATTGCTTCAAGTATAATTCAGTATAAAATCACGGACGGTTTGGTTCCATTCAATTAATAATTCACTAATTTCGTGGTCCGCTTGATCAATTAAATCATTACAATTAATTGACCTCGATCCACTAGGACATCAACTTCCTATCTCAACCTCACCTTATGAGTTTCCCTCCTTTTTGCCATTTTTCAAATGTCGTGTAATCAGTTTGGATTTCATCTCGACTAAAAACCTTAATTAATTGTAATGATTTAATTGGTCAAGCGGACCACGAAATTAGTGAATTTAAAAAATTAATACGAAGTACACTTCACTAAAGCTGTCCGTGGCCATTTCATTTGTCGTCGAGAATCCAATCAGATTACACGACATTTGAAAAATGGCAAAAAGGATGGAAACTCATAAGGTGAGGTTGAGATAGGAAGTTGATGTCCGAGTGGATCGAGGTCACGATAGCTCAAGTGGTAGAGCAGCTGCGTATCTAGCCGAAGATCGTGGGTTCGAATCCCGCTCGTGCCATTAACTTTTTTTCATCTCGACTAAAACCTTTAATTAATTGTAATCAATTGTAATCAGCCTTGGCTTAGTAAAAAGCATTTAGCACTGTCGAAAAATTAAATAAAAAGATGATCATAAAATAAAGAAATATAACATTTGCCGATAATGAACTATAATGAAGGCCTTCCACATCATCATCCTGGGCATAAGCAACTTGTGACGAAATGCAGCAGAAGGTATCGAACTTAAAAAAATTATTTTATTAAGATCTGCAATTTCTGGTACCACATATAATGTGATGATACATAGGTACATAATATTTACATACATAGTTACATTGAGAGCAAGAAATCATCAATATTACACTAAAATAAACTTCACTGCCTATTCCTCAGAAAGGATGTCGCGGGGATATTTTCTGTTAAAATGCTTTATGGGATTGTTGAATTGTTCTGTTGGACAAGGCTTGGGCAAGACTGGAGAGATCATTGTGGAACTTGGAAAATTATTTGTTGAATTGATTTTTCAAGGACATTGTGGAGGTAGGATGTTGGATATTGCAAAGTTTAGCGGTTCCCCACAGTTCTATACCGTATGTCCACACCGGTTGTAGTAGCGTTTTGTAGATTGTTTTTCGTCGATAGCTTGGATTGTCGTCCTATACGTTTGTAGAGTACACCATAGTGTCTGTTTAGGCCTGGTCGTTTCAGTCGTGTATGCTGATCCATCTAGGTCTAGGTGGAACTCACGGTAACAAATGCGGTTGGATTTTGTGATAGGAACAGTGTTCTAGTATATTGTTAGAGGAGATTTGGTTCGGGGTTTAAATATGATATGGACGCACTTGCTTCGTTTTTTATTGTCTGTACCATTGTGACATGCACATTCTCCGAAGCAACCGCACCATGGTGGTTAGACGACAGTTCAGCTGTATCATCGGCAAAAGATGCATGGAGGGTGGTAGGTGTAGTATAAAGGTCTAAATCTGCAGTACAAAAGGATATAGAGAATTGGAAAAACTGACAGCAAAATTCTGCTAAGCCGAAAGGTTGTAAGTGAAAATGAAAATAAAAGTTCAGATGGTCATCTGAGGATTGCACTGTTTTTTAAAGATATATTTTATTGGAACATTGAGCTGTTTTCGCAAATAGTATTTTTTGCTTGTCTAAATGTGACATGGACTCACTTGCTTTCATTTTTCATTGTCTGTACCATTGTGACATGTCTTTGCGGATCCTCCGAAGCAACTGACCGTGGTCATCGGCGTCGGGCATCGTCAAAAGATGTATGGAGGGTGGTAGGCGAAGTATAAAAGATATACATCTGCAGATTAAAGGGTATAGAAAATTGGAAATAACGGACAAGCAAAATTCTGCTAAGGCCGAAAGGTTGGAAGTGAAAATGAAAAGAAAAGTCCAGATGGTCATCTGAGGATTGCGCTGTTTTTTAAAGAGATATTTACTGGAGCATTGGGTTGTTTTCGCAAATAGTATTTATTGCTTGTCTAAGACGTTCCCAGTTAGTTATGGGTTCATTGGCATTAGAAACCTATCATTCCAGGTCTGTTTGTAATGTCGCCATTATTTATAGCATAAAAGAAGTTTGGGTGTTGTTCCGATGTGTGTTTGTCTAAAATTCCTTCAAGAGACCCGCGTTAGACTATTTGTAGATCCCTATTTTTTAGAGTATTTAGGCAGTTCCAGGCTAGTTTGGGGCTGATCTTTCAGGCTTTTCGTTATCTAATAATCTCTCTTCTTTTCCAGTATTTAATTTTTACATTATTATGTGTTATAAAACAACCTAGCATACATTATTTATTTGTCCAATGTCCTCCTTCATAGGAAGAAATTTTTTTCCGTAAGTGTTCATGGGTCTGATTATTACAATTAATTAAGGTTTTTAGTTGAGATGAAAAAAAGTTAATGGCACGAGAGGGATTCGAACCCACGACCTTCGGCTAGATACGCCGCTGCTCTGCCACTTGAGCTATCGTGACCTCGATCCAGTCGGACACTAACTTCCCATCTCAACCCCACCTTTTGAATTTTCCCTCCTTTTTGCCATTTTTCAAATGTCGTGTAATCGGTTTGGATTCTCGACGAAAATTGAAATGGCGACGGAGAGCTTTAGTGAAGTGTACTTCATTTAATTAATTAAATTCACTAATTTCGTGGTCCGCTTGACCAATTAATACATTACAATTAATTAAGGTTTTTAGTTGAGATGAAAAATGTCTAAGGACATCTTATGATTTAATCTCAATGTTCTACCACAGTCTTTGTACCTATCGTGTGGACTTTAGATGTGCATTACTCGTTGAATTTAGGTCGAGAACTATTCCAAGTAGGTGACTTTTTTGTAAAGCTTTATTTAGCTTGTTTTTACTGATGAATGGCACAATTGTTGCTTTGGAGGAGGTCTAGTTAGTTCATTTTCAAAATGAATCTGTTAAAAATATTAAAAACAAAAAAATTATTAACAACTACAGAAAAACCATCATTTTTCACTTTAGAGATTCTGTTAAGAAATTTTCTTTCTTTCTGATCCTATAAAGAAACAAAATTAACAGTTTGAATTTCTTCCCGGAAGGCTTTACAAAAAAAATTGCCTCACGCTCCCTTTGATGATCCAAGGTCTATTATGCTATAAACAGCACCCTCGGTACCTAGTCGATGGATAATGGGGATCCACCGCCTCTAAAGAATTTATTTATAGTCCTTTTAAAAGCCTATTAGGTCTAGGATAATAATTGACTTTTTTTTATAACAGCCCAATTCGTAAGTAATAACCTCTTGTATTTTCAAAATCTAATTTTCCAAGGATCATAATGAGTTGTACAAAGTAATTTTTATATAATTTAAAAAAAGGTCTGTGTGGTCTGTACAAGTCGATGAACGAGCCTATCGAGTCTGTCTATTCTCGCCGTTGGTCAATCTATTCCCAGATTAAACAAGTCCGGGCTTAATCGATTTTACCCAGACTTGAAATGTTTCTAGACTTGAGCGATCGAAACGAAAAACCTAACACTGCAAATTCAAATATAGACGGTTATACAACGGCTTGGGATTGTCAAGTAAAGATAGACAAAATTGACGTGTAGGTAGACTTTTTTAAAATAAGAAAAGATATTGCGTAGATCAACAAATTATTAGATGTGACAAACACACAAAAAAGAAAATAAATATAGTAAACAATCAAAGGTAAAATTATAGGGCAATAAGGCAAAAATCGGATATGGTTGATAAGAACTTTTTTGTTACATTTGAGTGTAGAAGCGCTTGACGAACTTTGTCGTACGAGTAGTGAATTATGTGAGTATACTATACAGAAATGTAGTCATATACATTAAAACGGGAAGATGGATTGATGTAGAGAGACATGTAGAGAGTATAAATTCATTTTTTCACATCCTACATATATTTGTATAATTTAAACAAAGTTTATAAATCCCAGGTACTGAAGATGATCTCAATGTAGGTCGAAACGTTGGCACGATAAAGAAAATGTTTTTCTAAAACCTACGTCACACCAAACCGCATCTCACGATTTCCAAATAATTATTAATTTTTATCTTCCATACATAATTACAACCGATTTTATTCTATGTATTTAAGAAAAAATATGTTTAATAGACAAATATTTTAACATAATTAACTACCAAAGTCCTTCGGTCATTATTTAAAAATTATATCTGGCAGCTACCCTATGGGTGTGGTGGATGACTTATTTTGTGACTGAATCACATAGGATCAAATTTTTAAAAAATTATTATTTGGAGGTCGTGAGATGCGGTCTGGTGTGACGTAAATTTTAGAAAAACATTTTCTTTATCGTGCCAACGTTTCAATCTTTATTGAGATCATCTTCACGGCCTGGGATTTATAAACATTGTTTAAATTTTAAACTACATGTAGGATGTGAAAAAAAATTTATGCAATGCTAGAAATTTTAGATTCAATCAAAGTATTTGAACTCTCTCAAATTGTTTGTTTTCTGTGTTACGCAGTGTTGTTCGTTACAGTAACAGTGGCTTGGTGCAAATAAAACATTTGATATACACATTTGCTTATATCATTTGTACCCTTTTTAACAGATAACAGTATGAGCGAGCCAAAGAAAAAATGCTGACAATACTACGTTAATATTTGAAATATGGCTTTATTTCATTATCAGGAAATGGTACTTTACCTGTGTCTTCTAAATAATAAATTGTCAAATGATTCAATGAAACCGTCAAAGCTTAAGGAGCATTTAATAAAAATCCATAGGGACCAAAAACATTTTATAAAAACATAGGATTTAACATAGGATTTGACATCCAACAGTCACAGCAAAATATTTGAAAACGTCATTGCAACACCTCATAGGGACAACTTTTAAGCGAGATGATGATGGACTGTGCTTCTTATAACATTTCTTTATTGATTGAAAAGCTCGGAAAACCGTACACTATTGATGAAGACTAGAAATTAGTGCTCGTGGGGATTTGCGGTTGCTACTCACAAACATAGAGCCAGACATGTAGATGTAGATGTAATTTTTCCAGGGTATGGTATACTGTGCCCATTAAGAGCTATTGTATCCCCTGTTCTTTACCTAAAGCACATCGGTGAGTCCTATTTCATCAAGAAATTTGATTAATAGGCCCGGTGTCAGTGGTTGAAGCTCTTCTATGGTCACATAATACATCCCAAAACATTTCGCCCTGCGGGCTAATGTAGCTCCGCAGTTTGTTAGTAAATGTGTTGGTGTCTCTTCTGCCTCCTTGCAGAATCTTCATGTGCCATCATGGATTGTTCCAATTTTCTCACCCCATAGAGTAACCTTCCCTATGGGCCTAGGCAAGTCCTACCATCAACTCCGGTGTCTGGGGGTAACCAATGATGGAGGCAAATTCCCCTTACCTTCCCTATCCTTCCTTACCTTTTCCCTTTTTCCTTTCCTTCCCCCCTCTGCTTTGGCAGAGGGTTCCTGGGTTACTAAACCCGCACCCCTCAGGCAACGGGTGCATCAGTAGGGAGTTCGCAAGATTTCCCGGGTGGGCCAAAAATAAAACAACCATGGGAGTAGAGCATCCAGCGACTCTGCTAATTGAGGTTGGACTCGTGGTGGTCGTGGTTTGCAAACAAATTGTACCTTAGCTGGAGGGTACCGGCCAACCGGAGCCGGAGATAGAATGCCTTCTCTATCTCTCCGGGGGTGGTGAAAGGCATAGCTGAGAGGCTATGCTGGAAACCACAAAATTGTCTTTTTCAAGGCACTTGTATTGATGTGCCCTTTTCAGGGCACTTCTGAACTTGGCTAGTATTGCACTACCTCGCTAGCCAAGGGATGTGACAAGTCCATGCATGTAAAATCTTCCTGGTGTTCCTTCGGGGGCACCAGGCATCTGAGAAGTCCCCTTGGGGATATGTCCGGACGTAAAAGATCCTCATGGGTCTCAACACTCATGAGTAAAGATGGGAACATCTGTTCCAATTTTCTTTAAGTGTCCGTTTAGTCTGCAGTGTCTTGTTCGGAATCCCGTTAGGATTCGCAGTCTGTTCCTGCTTCCTTTGACACATTCTGTGATTTCTTTCTTACCAAAATTGGTTAGAAGATTCTTGGATTGTCTATGTCCAATGAGTGAATTCCATTGTTCCTTCATTTCTTTTTGTCCTTCTGTCTGAGATATTCGTTAATAGAGTGGATTCCTATGCCCCAGAAGGGTTCGGGTCCTATCAGCGGTGGGGCAGCACCTTTCCTTGCAAGGGTGTCCGCTTTCTCGTTGCCTTCTACTCCCATGTGTCCTGGGACCCAAGAGGCTGACTTTATTCTGCATACCTAATATGTTTAATTGGGTTTTGCAGTCCAGCACCATCCTTGAACTAATGATACTTGAGCTTAGTGCTTTGATGGCTGCTTGGCTATCCGACATGATAGCTATTTTCTTGTTTTTGTACCCTTTATTTAGGATTGAATTGGGTATATCTTTCTTGGAAGATACTGGTGTGTTTTCCCATGGGTTCTGAGTATTTGGTTCCGGGTCCAAATACTCCTGCCCCCGTACCTTCTTGTGTTCTAGATCCATCTGTGTACCAGAGGATGGTGCCATTTTTAAAGGAGTTATTTCCCTTTCTTTCCCATTCTTTTTTGGTACCCAGATATATTCGGAATTTTTGGTTAAATTCAAACATCCTGTTCATGTCGTCTCTTCGGCGATGAGTGACGGATGGTCTTTCCATAGTTTGTTGCTGTCTCTCCATTTCAGTTTTATTCCTGTTAGAGGTTTCTCTCTGATAAAGTTGACGATGGTTTTCTGCGCTGTCCTTTCTACCATGTGATGTAGGGGGATTAATCCTAGTACCTTTTCCATGCTAATTGTAGGACATGTTCTCATTGCTCCCGTTATGCAGATGCATGCAAGTCTCAGTATTTTTGTGAGTTCTTTCTTTTGGTTATTTGTTCTGCTTTACCAGCCCAGGCCACAGCTCCGTATGTAAGTAAAGATCTTACTATCATGGTGTACATCCATAACAGAGTTTCTGGTCTGCATCCCCAGTGTCTTCCTGCTATTCTTCTGCACACCATCAAAGCTCGTGTCGCCTTTGTGATGATGGAGCTGATGTGTTTCTTAAATGTTAGTGTTTTATCTAGTGTGATGCCCAGATATTTGACTTCATTTTTGATTTCTATCACAGAGTTATT
Organism: Cimex lectularius; assembly: GCF_000648675.2. Taxonomy (NCBI): domain Eukaryota; kingdom Metazoa; phylum Arthropoda; class Insecta; order Hemiptera; family Cimicidae; genus Cimex; species Cimex lectularius. Next base: position 749,248 of record NW_019392813.1, read on the forward strand.
GAGTGTTATTTCCCTCATGTGATCAAGTTTCCTTTTCCGTGTAAAAGTGACTATTTGAGCTTTTTTATTTTAAACAAAACTTATAATTTCAATAAATACTTCTTCAACAATTTTTTTTTAAATTTGTAATTTTTATACTATGCATTTGTGCAGCTTTTTCACTTGGTGGTCCGTGTGCAAATTTTGACTATAAAAAGAGATGGGTCAAAAAAGTTTGGGAACCACTGGTTTATATGAATAAATACATAGAGAATAAATAGGCACGTAGATAAAACTGATATTTTTAAAAATCGAATTTAGAAATCTTTTCATATTGAACCAAGGTAAATCGTTTGATAAACGGTTCTGGGTTCGAATCTGGTAAAGCCCGTAGGATTTTAATTGAAAATAATATGGAAAAAATATTGTGGTTTGATCCCTGGCCTGTACCGTAAGTCCTCCTATGTGACAGGATTTACCTTATCTTTTACGTTTTCTACTTTCATATACTTGAATAGATATGCAAAGTGAAAAATTGCCAAGCAGAAACGTAAAGCTAGACATGCGGGGATTTAAATTTATATAAAAAGAGAAAAGAAGACAGGACGAATAATAAATTATTATTTATCAGTATCGACAAGTAGGCTGACAGATAAAATATATGATCAAAAATATTTAAACATTGGAAAAAAAACAGGCATTGGGAGTTTAGAGATTTTTGCGTGAAGTCTGCGAGGCTTAAGCCTTAAAATTTGTCATTGTTGGTCATTTAGGTCGTCCTATCCGCTCTGGGTTGGTCTGTCGCATTTTTTCATTTAGTCATCTTCAGTCTGTCTAAAATCCACGGGTCTCCCCTAAAACAATTCTGAAATTTAAGTCAATTAATTAAGGTTTTTAGTTGAGAAAAAAAAGACAGTCACGAGCGGAATTCGATGGGAAGTTAGTGCCCGAATGGATCGAAGTCACGATAGCTGAAGTGGTAGAGTAGCGGCGTATCAAGCCGAAGGTCGTGGGTTCGAATCCCGCTCGCCGCACTGACTTTTTTTCTCAACTAAAATCCTTAATTAATTGAATGATATTAATTGGTCAAGAGTACCACGAAAAATAGTGAATCTAAAATTTAAGTTAAATTTTCGAAACAAGTGAACAGTTCATTTAAGGTTTCATCGAGAGAATTAAATCAAGTCCCGTTTGCGATGGATTTATTCATAAAATACGAACCGGGAGCACGAGGATGGCTCGAAGTCACGTCGAGAAAGCAACACCCGGCCACTGTTATTAAGGCCCACACATGTCGTGAGCAAACCGTGTATTATGGAAATACGGCAAATGGTTTTTCCATGGTACCATTAATGCCTGAAGAGCACCTCTTGATATCTTGAGTTTCGTCCTAGCCTAAAGCTCGGATAGAAATGGCACGGAAGGATCGAAAAAATAAAAATATTAAAAAACCCTAGTCTATAAATGAAAGCAATAAAGCGAAACGGTCCTCGACAGACTATCGTGTTACAATCTAATATGCTATCAGGTTTTTAAACCGACCCTTTCGGCACCTTCTCGTACGCGGCGACTTGGAAATCGGATGCTTATCTTATCTTAGCATTGAATCTAATGCAGTTATAACACAGCCGATGGTCGAGATTTATACCGGAAGATAATTTACAAATTGCCCGTTCTTGGATGATAGCAAACTGAGCTTAAAAAAACCTTATTTAATCGAATAAACTGATCTATGCAGTCAATAAGTACCGATAAATAGAACTAGATAGCTTGATAGATATTACGCTTCTACGTTGATAATAAACAATATTGAAGATTACAATGGTTATAATATTTTTTTTAAACTATCCGCTATTTATAGAAATGATAAATGATGGAGTGAATGTGGTGTTCAATACTTTTTAAAAGGATAGTTCCTACTCACAGTAAGTTGTTTTGCAACGATCCGGATTTCGAGCCTTTTAGCTCATCATCAGGTTGAAGGACTTCTACAACCACGTCTCTCGACATGAATTGCCAAAGTGAACCGCTGGTACCTCCGCCAACGCGACGTTCCAATTA
>NW_019392813.1:751644-791644 GCF_000648675.2 Cimex lectularius
TCTAATATTTATTTGTGTTATAATTTCCGCGTTTCGCACGTTCAAATTGAGCGTCATTAAAAAAATCAGCTGATAATTGGAACGTCGCGTTGGCGGAGGTATCAGCGGTTCACTTTGGCAATTCATGTCGAGAGACGTGGTTGTAGAAGTCCTTCAACCCGATGATGAGCTAAAAGGCTCGAAATCCGGATCGTTGCAAAACAACTTACTGTGAGTAGGAACTATCCTCTATTTTTTCTATTAATTTTCATGGCTGGAAAACAAGAACAACAGTAAAAATGCTATAAGAACAAATCGAATCACATGAAACAATATCAGGAGAATTCACCCAGTGGTGAATCTCTTGAACAAGAAATAAACAATGACTTCACTGTTTCATTTTTTTCTTAGGGGATCACGTGGACATTGGCGTTTCAGTCAATGGAAAGGATTATCTGGGATGGTAGTGGAACTGAACTGAAGGCTGCGTGGAAAAGTATTGATGGAATTTTTTATAATAGGTTTTCGTTACTTCTGGAGGAGAGGCGCAAATAGTGTTTGAAATCCATGGGGGCCCTGACGGAGACCAAGTCAGCGACACTAATGACCTGACCTTGGCATGGGGTCATTCGGAGCATAGATCCAAAAAGGGACTCTCTTGGCCCAGAACCCTACTGCGGCCTAGCAGCCTGCCACAAAAGAGGATACATCTTAAACGGATCAATGAGTCCAAAACCTGGAACAATACCACCATGAGGCACGCGAAGAGATTCATAGAAGGACCATCCGCAAAACTTACAAAAGAATTACTGGAAGGCAACCGCAACCAAGCCAGGATTTTGTTAGACTCCTGACAGGGCACTGTCACCTAAGAAAGCACATGCAATGGATAGGAGTACAGACAGAAGAAATACTATGCAGATACTGCCAGGAAGAAGAGGAAACCACAGAACACATTTTATGCTTCTGTGGAGGTCTATGTAGGTGCAGGTTCTTGCAACTAGGACAAGAAAAACCACGAGCAAGATCCTACACCAAGGAACCGCTGGCAAAACTGTGGAGGCCGGTTAGTATCCTGAAGCCGGTCAGTGAGTTATAAATAACAGAGGAGCTCAATCTAGTCAGGTTGAGGTGCAGTAGGCCTTGTGGCCGCCTCTCTTATCCCTATCCCTACTTCTGGAGCAAAGGGAATATTAAGGTAAAGAGTGAGGTATACTACTCTACATAGAGGGAAGGATTAACGATTTTCCTTAGGACTTTTGTTTGGATTACTTGCTTGACCCACAGAGTTCGATACTATAGTCCACTTAGGTTTAAGAGCCATGGCGTATAGCAATCTTTTGTAGTTAGGTGGACGTTTGGACATCACTTTTTCATACTCGACTTTTTAGGACTATTATTGTTGAAGTCCTGATATTCATCGAGTAGAACGGTGGTGGCTTCATGGTGATTGGATATTTTTGGTGCTATGCCAGCTGTTGTCGTTGTTTACCAAGGTAAAACGATTTCCGTTCCTAATGGTAAGTCGTCGTTATTAGGCATAGAGATTTCCTCCTCTTTTTTTGTCCAGGTGAAGTCCCAAGTAACGTGGTTAAGGCGTCAGACTCTCGGCTAGCAGATCCCGCGGTCGTGGGTTTGATCCCCACCGTCGCCTCTGGACTTTTTCTGACGCCTAAGGGGACCGGTGGCCGCAATTGAAAGAAATTGACACGGCACTGATCAATGGAAGGGGCGGGATCGGATCTCAGCGATCCTGAATTTGGTCCCAACCCCCTTCAAAAATGAGTTTCTTCGATGGAAGAACACCGGTACAACGGGGGCTCAAGTTCACATTTGTGTTGTGAGCCCTCCCCCAAAATATGGAGCCAGGGATAAAGTACAATAAGCTGTACAGCTCAGCTGCAGTGCTCAGGAGGGAACTCCTCCAGTCCCTGGTATCAAAAAAAAGTATGTGTTCGACAGGGAGTAGTGAAATCCCGTTAAAGTAAATTGGTGATAATGAGTGTGCAGTTAATTTATTGACTCTTAATGAAAAATGGAGAGAATTATTCCTGGACAGATAGCAATGTTAGTAGTACATATCGTGTAAAGGAGAGGTCCAAGGATACTCCCTTGTGATACGCTAGCTTTGATAGGATAATAGAGGATATCGTTGTGCCCTGTATAACTCCGAAGTAATGGTCAGACAGGTACGAATTTAGAATTTTCCTGTTCTAAAATTAGCTTTATACTTATTCCTAATTCATCAAGGATCTTCTTTTTTGACCAGTTTTGTTGCAAGTCCATCCAAGGATTTACTGTAGGTGGCACAAAATTTTTTTCTGTAGCGTTTGGGGTTTCCTTTGTTTCCTTGAAAAATCATCAATGAACACTACTCAGATGTTAAAAGCCGACTTTCTCAGATGTAATTGAGTCTGTAATGCTCCGCCGAGAAACCTTTCTTGAATTTCTTCCAGCTTCATTCTTTAGTTTCCTTTCAAATCTCACAAGGAGATGTGTGGTGATTAGTGACCGTTAGTCGATAATTGTTCGGCAATCGTGAGATGCGGTCTGGTGTGATGTAGGTTTCAGAAAACCATTTCCTTTATCGTGCCAACGTTTCGATCTTTATTGAGATCATCTTCAGGGCCACGATTTCCGAACAATCTCACAAGGAGGTTATCGGGTTGCTTTGCTGGTGAATATTCCTTGAGGTTTGTGTTTCTCATATGTATTCTCTCATTTATTTCTGTATTTATATTTTTTTTAATATTTCAAGCTTCAAAATTGCTGATGTTTTGGCATTGCTACCTTCGTTTAAATTTGATTTGTTCGTTGCAGAAAATAGAGGTGGAAAAAATCTTTGGATTTCATTCATTAACATTTCAATAAAGAGGTGAGCAGAAGGCTCAGATTTGTCTGTAATTGAGACGGAAAAACTTGGTAATTTAAAACTTTCTACTTCACCCAGTGTAAAATGTGAATAAGACTACAGATTTATGTCATTATCCATAATTTGACGATTATCGTACATCATAAATTTTTACGACTTTGGGACATCTTAAAGATGATAATTTTCAAAGATAAAGATAGTACGAGTAGTCTGAGCGCGGATCAGCACTTGCCAGATGGTCCTTGTTTGCCATCATCTCGTCTCGTTTAGTCTTGACGTTTTATCATCCTAAACGATGTACTTTTTCGGTTTTCGATCTTACGACAAAAATCTTTCAATAGAATCTAGCAATATCGCTTTTAACGTTTTCTTTTATGTACCTGAGAAAGTTTGAAAATAGGAAAAAAGCACATGTGATCTTTGGTTTGAGTAGATGGAATTAATGATAAACTGTTGGAAAGTTCGTGTTATTTATAAACAAACTCGTCTCATGGAGACTATTTTTATGAAATATTGAGATAAAACAAAGTAAGCTAATAAAAATAGCGCACTCGATTTGTTCCTAGTTAAAGTTAGGTAAGTATTTCCAAATTTTACTTATATAAAAATTAAAATAGACACCCTACATACATAATGCTTAAGCAGTGAACTCTCTTAAGGACTTAAAAGGACATTTGTGGTATACATAAAGAGCTATTTAAATTATAAGACATAATAAAACCAACATTATGATTTTTCAGATAACAGGCAGAAAAGTTGGAGGCACTTTTGGCGATTATTTTTAAAAGTAGATGCAACTTACAAATAATTTTAAAAAAATATTCACTTCATGCAAAAAAAAAAAATTAGAAGAAAATCTGAAAACAAAAGAAAAAGCATCATAATAAAATATCTGATTTTTGCTGTTTTTCTGATTATATAATTTTCCTAAAAAAAGGAAATGCCTATATAAAATTAAAATCGATCTCTACCCCATTAACCTTCTTAAGGACTTAAAAGGACATTTGTAGTATATATGAAGGGCTTTAAATTATAAGACATAATAAAACCAACATGATTTTTTTGGTCACATAGGCAAAAGTTGGAGGCAATTTTGGTGAGATCAAAAGCAAAATGCCGTGAGCTGTGTCCTCGTTTAAAACCATAGACAATCAAGTACATTAAATAAAACTTGACAATTTAACAAGATGAAAAAATATTATTATTAAATATTATTTATAAAAGTAGATGTAACTTTGAAAGTTACAATATAATAAAAAAAATAAGAAAAAATTAAAAACAAAAGAAAAAGCATCATAATAAAGTATCAGATCTTTGCTTTTTTTCTGATTTTATAACTTTAAAAAAGGAAATGCGCATATAAAATAAAAATCGATCTCTATCCCTTTAATTTCGCAAATAACATTTAGTTCATAGTAAGAGAGAAAAAAATTAAGTTTTTCCAGCAAATTTGCACTTTCTGAAATTTTCAGGCTGTAAGAAGTAAATATAAAGTATTAAATTTTTATTGTAAAGCTGCGTTTTCTGTAGTTGAATGCTTCGTACATTAAGTAAAAGCCCACTAGTTTTCCTGGTCCGCTTGACCAATTAATATATTTCAATTAATTAAGGTTTTTAGTTGAGATAAAAAAGTCAGTGTCACGAGCGGGATTCGAACCCACGATCTTCGGCTAGATACCTTCACTAAATCTCTCCGTGGCCGTTTCATTTGTCACCGAGAATCAAATAGATTACACGACATTTGAAAAATGGCAAAAAGGAGGGAAAATGCAAAAGGTGGGATGAGGTGGGAAGTTAGTGTCCGAGTGGATCGAAGTCACAATAGCTCAAGTGGTAGAGCAGCGGCGTATCTAGCCGAAGATCATGGGTTCGAATCCCGCTCGTGACATTGACTTTTTTAACTCAGCTAAAAACCTTAATTAATTGAAAGATATTAAGTAAAAGTATTTAAGTTGAAAATATTAAAATCCTAAACCAGCATTTATAAGAAAACTGACAAATTTATGGAATTGGAATTTGAATGATTCCTTTAGAGTTAAGCCTGCTAGTCTAATATCCAACGTACTTTTTTTTTTATAATTTGTTTGATGAAGTAAATCGAATAATTGCGATAGCTAAATCTTTTTTAAAGAGCATATGTTAAACGTAATGTACAAATAGATTTTATTTATACGCAGTTTAGACGTTTGCATTCATCATGGTCTGCCTTTTGTCCCGTCAGATACATTTTGTTTCAATATTGAGCCAAGAAATTTGGTCCAAGAAAGCACTGAAGACTCACAACCATTATGAATGTTAAGAATTAACTTAGTTGGTGTCCCAGTGGATCGAAGCTCAAGTGGTAGAACAGCGGCGTATTTAGCCGAAGGTCGTGGGTTCGAATCCCGCTTGTGACATTGACTTTTTATCTTAACCAATAACTTAAATACAGATTAATTAATTGAAAGATTATTGGGTCAAGCGGATCGCGAAAACTAGTGAAGTTAAGAATTAAAAAGAATATCGACGATCAAAATGACCAACCGAGCCAAGAAAATTCAGACAATTCACTAAAGACGTTAGAAAAAACAAAACTTCACGGAACCCACATAGACCGAAAACTGAAGATGGCGAAGCGCGTCGGACAGACCAACTTATTGAGGATAGACTGAACAAGATGATCGGCAACGATCAAATTACATGTTCATGTGTAGTTTAGTTAAGTGTAGTTTTAGACAGGTTATAAGCAAGGTTAGGGTGGACAACCAACTCGCAGATCCTTGGAGGAAAGCACGCTTTATTTATGTTTTCTTTAGAATGAATTATATTGCGAGATAATATGTCGAGCCGAGCTAAAAATCCGAAACCAGTGGACGATGAAAGAGGAGACCCAGTTGGTAAAGATTATTTTATTTTATTTATAATTTATATTTCTGTGTTCCGAAAGGAGGAAAACGATCCTCTGTGATAAAAGGCGATTTTCACGGTTTTAAAATTTTCTGTTTTTTTATTTCTATTCAATTATCTTTTTTCCTGTCTATCCCTCTCCCTCTCTTTTTCTATCTATCTGTATCAATCTATCTATTTATGTATCTACCTATTTCTCTCTCACTTTTCTTCTCCTTCTCTCTTTCTTTTAAACTGTCTTTCTATTCAACTATTTGTCTCTTTCTTTTTCTTTTTGTATTTCTATTCGTTTATCTTTTTCCTTTCTATTCCTCGCTCTCTCTTTCTATCTAACTACATATCCTTCTCAATCTATCTATCGATCTATTTATATATCTACCTATCTCTCTTTCACTCTCTTCCTCCATCTCTCTTTCTATCCAATTATTTCTCTCTTTCTCTTTATTTTTGTATTTCTATTCATTTATCTTTTTTTCTCCATCCCTCTCCCTCACCCTCTCTTTTTCTATCTATGTATCTATCTATGTCTTTGTATCTACTTAACTTTCCCTCTTTCCCTCCCTTCCCTTCTCTTTCTATTTGTATTTCTATTCATTCATCTTTTTCCTCTCTATCCCTCTCCCTCTCTCTTTCTATATATCTACATATCTCTCTGTATCAATCTATCTATTTATATATCTACCTATTTCTCTCTCACTCTTTTCCTCCTTCTCTCTTTCTGTCTTTCTACTCAACAATTTGTGTCTTTTTCTTTCTTTTTGTATTCCTATTCATTTATCTTTTTCTTCTCTATCCCTCTCCCTTTGTAATATTTTTAACCTGTCCTAATTTTCTGTTTGGCTTTTTCTCGAGGTTATCGCGTTGGGTTCAACGGGGAACACGCTCTGGCCGAAAGGAGGAAATCATCCTCTGTGATAAAAGGCGATTTTCACGGTTTTAAAATTTTCTGTGTAGAATCACGAAAAGGGAATTGACCTCGATTCGACACAGTTTAAGTTCAACGCTTTGTACAGGAGATTCCTAGAGTCTATTCTTGTTAAAACTCATGTATTCCGAAAGTGAAGTTCTAGAATAGATTGTTTTTCGTTTAAATCAGGCGTTTTGCGGTTTTAGGATTTTATTTACTTTGTGAAAAAGAAGCATTCTATATCCGAAAGTCATCTTTAAAGGGTCTCTTATTTTGGAATTACAACACCAAATTGTTAATTAACATCCAAATCGTTTTGCCCCCAAAAGTAGGGGGGTTCCGTGACGGATCGTCCTTATTACTATAAACACCACCCGGGAACGAATAAAACAAACAGACGGGATAAAATAGACTTCACAATGAGTCGAATAACTGTTATCAACGGCGGTAAAATTATAATAATTTATCGGACGGTCAAATTGGCCGATTACCGGTTCTGCGCGTATCCGGACGGAAGGGGAGCCGCCGCCGCCCCGCCCGCCGTGGCCGACCATTTTATCGGCGATTAATTATGCAAACTGCTTCTAGACGGATTTCTTCCGGATAAATTAAGTCCGACGTGTTTTCTTCTTCTGTATATTTTCTTCCTTGACCCCGACCTAACGGCCTAACGAACTGCCGTAATAATTTCGTAATTAACCGACTATACCCTCGTTAAGAAGTTTGCCGTTTTATTTTTATAGATTATTTCAGCGCTAACGACTGCGAGGTTGTATTAACTAGCAGTGTATGAGAAAATTATACAACATAAAAAGAGAAATAACTCAGATTATACAAATTTTATCTCTCTTCCTATCCCTCTCCCTCTCTCTTTCTATATATCTATCTATTTGTTTATATATCTACTTATCACTCTCTCTTTCTCTTTCTTTTTGTATTTTTATTAATTTATCTTTTTCCCCTTATCCCTCTCCCTCTGTTTTATCTATCTGTATCAATCTACCTATTTTTCTCTCACTCTTCCCCTTCTTCTCTTTTTCTTTCTAACTGTCTTTCTACTCAACTATTTGTCTCTTTCTCTTCCTATTCATTTATGTTTTCCTCTCTATCCCTCTCTCTCTCTCTCTCTCTCTCTCTCTTTCTATCTAACTACATATCTTTCTCTATCAATCTATCTTTCTATTTATATATCTACCTATCTCTCTCTCACTCTCTCCCTCCCTCTCTGTTTTTTCTAACTGTCTTTCTATCCAATTATTTCTCTCTTTTTCTTTCTTTTTGTATTTCTATTCATTTATCTTTTTCCACTCTATCCCTCTCTCTCTCTTTCTATCTACCTACATATCCTTCTCAATCTATCTATCTATTTTTCTATCTTTTTTATTTTTTTAAATTTATTTATTTATTTTTAATTTTTTTAACGAGGGTTCTCAACAGCAGAGGTTATATCAACACTGGGGGTGCCGGTGTTTAAAAAAAAAAAAGCCCATTTGTAATTTGTAATGTCGGGTTCGAATGCAGGGTCGCCTAAATCGTTGCGGCCACCGACGCCCCTTTATCTATCTATTTATATATCTATCTATCTCTCTCTCTCACGCTTTTTTTTTCTAACTGTCTTTCTATCCAATTATTTCTCTCTCACTCTTCCCCTCCTTCTCTCTTTCTTTCTGTCTTTCTACTTAAGTATTTGTCTCTTTCTCTTTCTTATTGTATTTCTATTCATTTATCTTTTATCTCTCTATCCCTCTCCCTCTGTCTTTCTATCTATATACGTATCTCTCTCTATTAATCTATATATCCATGGATTTATATATATATATACCTATCTCTCTCTCTCTCTCTCCTTCTTTTTCTTTCTCTCTTTCACTCTCTCCCTCCCTCTCTCTTTCTTATCTTTTTTCTCTCTATCCCCTCTCTCTCTCTCTCTCACTCACTCTCTCTCTTTCTTTTGGGTTGTAAGGACAGTATTTTTGTTTGCTTGTTCGTCCAACGGTTCCCCATAGTTTAAACTTTATGTCAAATTGGTTTCCGTGGTGCGTTGTAGAGTGTTTACTTCTTTTTGTCTGTTTATATAGTCTCACTCTCTCACTCTCTCTCTCTTTCACTTTTTCTCTCTCCATCTATCTAACTATCTATCTATCTATCAATCTTTTTCTAACACTTTTCATATAACTTTATATAGCTGTTTATTTTTAATTCCTCTTCTCTCTCTGTCCCTGTATATATCTATGTATTTTCTATTTGTCTGTTAAATTTGCTTCGTTATATTCGTCTCTTTGTATCTATCTCAAATCTATTGCTCATTCTGTCTGGCTTCCTCTCTTTCTCTTTCTCTCTTTCACTCTCACCCTCCCCCTCTCTTTCTTATCTTTTTTCTCTCTATCCACCCTCTCTCTCTCTCTCTCTCTCTCTTTCTTTTGGGTTGCAAGGACAGTATTTTTGTTTGCTTGTTCTCCAACGGTTCCCCATAGTTTTAAGTTTATGTCAAATTGGTTTCCGTGCTGCGTTGTAGAATGTTTACTTTTCTTTTGTCAATAAGTTCGATTTTCTTGATAATAATTTATACAGACGACCTGAGCGCCTTTTTAATTCCTGTCTTTTGTTCTATATTAGACGTGAGTCGAGGTGAAACCCTAGGTACACAATCAGTTCTAGGGAGAATATTGGGTGAGGGTTTTTATTATTTCGGAGAGTAAATGTAACATGGGTGCATTTGGTTTCGTTCATTTAATACGCCAGAGTTTACTCCATTCAGCTATTCGCAACACTTGTGCCTTCAGCTCCTCCGAAACAATTGCAGGATCAGGATCCGAGGATAGTGCTGTGTCGTCGGCAAAGAGAGTGTAGCCTTTAGTAGAAATATTGATGTCCGCAGTACTTGTAGTAGTCCGCGTACTTAGAAGAATTGAAGAATTATTTCGTTCCATAAGAGCAAAGGATTATGTACGAGGCATTCGGAGGACAGATAGAAAGAAGAGAGAGAGAGAGCGAGAGAGAGAGAAAGAGATAGGGGGTGAGAGGGAGAGAGAGAGAGAGAGAGAGAGATGAATAGAAGTGTGTATATCTGTTGTCTCCATGTCTAACCTCAACTGTCAACCAATATTTTTCTATAATCTGTGCATTTTGAATATCTCTATGTAGTTTTAATTATCTCTACGTAGTAAAAACCTCTCTTTGTATCAAATATTCCGTTATTTCTACCGATCACTAAGTCTAACTTCGCATACTTTCAGTACCTACTTTCTATATATTTTTCATCTAATATCTATTCATTTATCCTTCTTTTCCTTACCTTCAGATATTTTGTTATTTCCATATGTAAATTTTTCCTTTTACTAGTTATACGTTTTAACGATAGTCATACAACACAGATATATTTTGCCAGGACCAATGAAATCCATCTTTAGTTATATTTTAAACAGACAGTACAAGTTGCACGTTAAATCATCCTCGATCCGCCTGTCCTCACTTTTTCACTCAGAGGCTTATAAACTTTCCCTGATGACATCTGGTACCGATCTATGACTATGAAGAGTTATAGAAAATATGTTCTTCTTCGATCAACCCAAAGACAAAACCTGTTATCTTTCATTCATAAACAAAAATCGGCAAAAATCTACTAGTTTCAATATTTATCACACAAATAACTATGTGTGGTAAAAAGAAAATGTGATTCATCTAGGGGTATTTTAACTTTAACAATTATAAGAATTCATAGTGTCACTAACTTTAATATATAAAAAAGGGGTGAATTCCTTCTTAATCGGTTAAATCTGTGATAAACTACGTTCTCTAGTTTCCGACCTGTTTATAATAGCGGATTTTACGAGGTCGGCACGCGATAAAACTTATCCAGTTTAAAATTAATAGAAGGGACATCCCGTAAATCACAGTTTCGGGGTTGTCACCTGTTTCCCATTCCCTATCGCGGACGTGATTAGAATTCTTGACCAGTCTGAACCATTTTCCGTGTTGGCACAGAGCTTCTTCGAAACCTCTTTGATAAAAAAAAGTGAAATTTTGATATATGTTAACCCATTCTGAATGCCAAGGACGTTTACCTTTATACGCTGGTCTTCAGCTATGATTCTTTTTTTCGGCAGTAATCAAGTGGATTGGCGGACAGGACAGCGAAGAAGGCTATTAAAAATCTGTGATAGTAATGTGAGGTGTTTAGTGACCGTTAGTGAATTTGGAGTGAGATGCAGTCTGGTGTGACGTAAGTTTTAGAAAAATATTTTCTTTATCGTGCCAACGTTTCGATCTTTATTGAGATCATCTTCAGGGCTCAAAGTGTTTGTTTTCTGTGCAGATGTGTCATTCTTGTGTGTCGTGTTGAGAGTGCTAGTGAGATATTGATGTTTTATGTCTAGTTTTTCTTTTTTTTTTCTTTTATTTTCTTTTGGTTTTTTATTGTCTTTTTTCAAAAAAAAAAAAAATCTAACGTATATAGACATAAAATATCAATATCTCACTGGCACTCTCAACATACAAGAACGACACATCTACACAGAAAACAAACACTTTGAGCCCTGAAGACGATCTCAATAAAGATCGAAACGTTGGCACGATAAAGAAAATATTTTTCTAAAACCTACGTCATACCAGACTGCATCTCACGATCTCCAAATAATCATTCTGTGATAGCACCAAAAGTCAAATTTTGTTAAGCTTTTGATGCTGAGGGTTTTAAGGATTTGTATAATAAATAACCGACCTAAGGACAGTCCAAAAGCTAATCCAAACTTGTGATCATCTTTTTCCAGTATTTACATTAGCTATCCCATAATCCGAAACCATCTAATATACTTACAAATGATTTATCAAAAACACCGGCACCCCAAGAATTCATGTAACTTCTTAGTTGAAATGTTCTCGTAAAAGAAGATCAAAATGATATCTGATTTGCCCATATGTGTGTACGCCGTACTGCGATTCAAAGGTGTTTTGCCCTATTTTGCCGTTGGCCGGAGGATAGGCGGATCAAAGATGATCAATACTGATCGAACAGCTATCATCTACATCGACTCTAAGACCACCCGGCACGTCTGTTATTTTATAACCGCCGGCTATACTTTTCCTCGAATATTTTGAAACGCCCGAAATGCCAACGTGTTTTTAATAAAATTGCAACATGTAAATGTATTCTTCACTCGCGTAACGGCGACTCTTGTGGAGTAATTGCCATGGTAGAAATGACGGCTAAGTAGTTCGTTCCACCACCCGCGGCTTTCTATCTTTCAAGCGGGCTGTTAACATTTTTATAAATAAGTCCGGTGGATGGTGTTGAAACGGAATAGATAATTGCCAGCGGTGTTACTCACGGCTCATTTTGAAAGCATCATCACTTGACGTCGAGACGATTCTTACGGATAAAAACATGTCAAAATCGTTTAGTCCTAAACCTAATTGTCTCTTGTTAAGATTAATAACGTAATAATTAGGTTCGAAGACCTATCTTTGTACACTCACAAATTCAGCATAAAGGTGAGCAAAGAATTATAGAATAGAAAGAATTAGTACGAACTATAGAGGCATATGTAGAACTAATTCAACAATTAATTAAGGTTTTTAGTTGAGATAAAAAAGTCAGTGTCACGAGCGGGATTCGAACCCACGATCTTCGGCTAGATACGTCGCTGCTATACCACTTGAGCTATCTTGACTTCGATCCATTCGGGCACTAACTTCCCATCTCAACCCAACTTCCCACCTTTTGAATTTTCCCTCCTTTTTGCCATTTTTGAAATGTCGTGTAATCTATTTGATTCTCGGCGACAAATGAAATGGCCACGGAGAGCTTTAGTGAAGGTGTACTTCATTGTTACTTATTCAATTCACTATCTTTCAAATAATTAAGGTTTTGAGTTGATGGGTTCGAATCCCGCTCGTGACACTAACTTTTTTATCTCAACTATAAACCTTAATTAATTGTAATATATTAATTGGTCAAGCGGACCACGAAAACTAGTAAATTTAATAAATTAAAATGAAGTAAATCTTCACTAAACCTCTCCGTGGCCATTTCATTTGTCACCGAGAATCCAATCCGATTACACGACATTTGAAAAATGGCAAAAAGGAGGGAAAATGCAAAAGGTGGGTTGAGATGGGAAGTTAGTGTCCGAGTGGATCGAAGTCAAGATAGGTCAGGTGGTAGAGCAGCGGCGTATCTAGCCGAAGATCGTGGGTTCGAATCCCGCTCGTGACACTGACTTTTTTATCTTAACTAAAAACCTTAATTAATTGTTGAATTAGTTCTACATATGCCTCTATAGTTCGTACTAATTCTTTCTATTCTATAATTCTTTGCTCACCTTTATGCTGAATTTGTGAGTGTACAAAGATAGGTCTTCGAACCTAATTATTACGTTATTAATCTTAACAAGAGACAATTAGGTTTAGGACTAAACGATTTTGACATGTTTTTATCCGTAAGAATCGTCTCGACGTCAAGTGCTGATGCTTTCAAAATGAGCCGTGAGTAACATCCGCTCGGGCACCATTTCCCATCTGAACCAAGTGGAAGAGTAGCGGCGTATCAAGCCGAAGGTCGTGGGTTCGAATCCCGCTCGTGCCATTAACTTTTTTTCATCTCAACTAAAAACCTTAATTAATTGTAATAATCAGACCCATGAACACTTACGGAAAAAATTTCTTCCTATGAAGGAGGACATTGGACAAATAAATAATGTTTGCTAGGTTGTTTTATAACACATAATAAAAATGTAAAAAATAAAGACTGGAAAAGAAGAGAGATTATGGTCCGCTTGACCAATTAATATCTTTCAATTAATTAAGGATTTTAGCTGAGATAAAAAAGTCAGTGTCACGAGCGGGATTCGAACCCACGACCTTCGGGCGCTACTCTACCACTTGAGCTATCGTGACTTCGATCCACTCAGGCACTAACTTCCCATCTCAACCCCACCTTTGAATTTTCCCTCCTTTTTGCCATATTATTATCCATAATATCGATTAATTTGTACTAACGAAATATAGCTATTGTATATTAGTCTTCAATTAATTAAGGATTTTAGTTGAGATAAAAAAGTCAGTGTCACGAGCGGGATTCGAACCGACGATCTTCGGCTTGATACGCCGCTTATACTTACTTATACTCTTCCACTTGGTTCAGATGGGAAATGGTGCCCGAGCGGATCGAAGTCACGTTAGCTCAAGAGGTAGAGCAGCGGCGTATCTAGCCGAAGATCGTCGGTTCGAATCCCGCTCGTGACACTGACTGTTTTATCTCAACTAAAATCCTTAATTAATTGAAAGATATTAATTGGTCAAGCGGACCACGAAAACTAGTGAATTTAATTCAACAATGAAGATCCGCTAGACTAAGCGCTAAGCATTTATAACTTTGAAGATGGCTTAAGATAGAATCCCTCGAAAAATTAGTGCGCTTTCACATTCTAAAATTTATAACACAATCATCGCATTAATTGAAAATTTACCATGATTACTACTGACATATTTGTTGTTTGTTTACTTTATGTTTCTCGCACTATCTACTTGAATAATATTAGACGTCTTCTACCTTTTTTAAGAGACATGCTCTTTTAAAATAATAGAATTGTGAAAGACTGGGCATCAAACGGAATCGTACCTGTTTAACTTGTTATCCGACGATCAAAGATAGCGCCCGGATGATTTAGCCTAGGACGTTATCGTAGGAATACATAAAGTCGAAAATAAATCTGAAGAAAACCTTTCATATAACCAATCAGGGGTTTAGAAATAGCCGATTGAAGAAGGAAGAAAGTGGAATCCTTAAAATATCCGAAGAAAATAAAATAGTGAAGAAACAGACCGAAAGATCGGGGGAAAGTAAAAAATGTCATTGGAGCTGTAAACTCCATTCTTTAGAGTCGACAAAGCGATAAGGATAAAAAAAGAATAATATACAAGAACAAAGAATAAAAGTGAAAGGTATTTTTTACCTCTAAATGGACCTCTGGGGATAATCTGCCTGAAAGCAGGAGAGATATTTATAGTCTAAGCTTAGCTGAAATTTACCACAGTACGAATAAACTTTAGTTAACCTTGTAGCTTTTTAAATGGGCTTTTGATACATTGGTTCTGTCCTACAAAGAAGAAAAAGAAAATCTAGTAGTAAACTCTGATTAAAATGGGATTTCGTAAAGTAGAAAACATTAACCCAAATTTTATGGCAGTGGTTATTTCACAATTTTTATATATTTAGAATCATAAGTTTGGCTGAAATTAACCACAACACGAATAAACTCTAGATAAACATGTAGCTTTGTAAATGGCTTTTTGATCCATTGACACTGTCCTACCAGGAAAGAGGCGAAAAACTAGTAGTAAAATCTTCTGAAAATGGGATTTAGTGGGAAATGGACTGGCAAAGAGTACAAGCTAAAAGGACTCCTCATAAACTAAAGTAGAAAATACTAACCAAAAAATTTTGGAAGTAGTTAGCATTTTTATATATTTATTATCATAAGCTATTAACTACAATATGAAAAAATTTTTAGTTAAACTTGCAGCTTTGTAAATGGCCTTTTGTTCCATTGACACTGTCCTACCAGGAAAGAGGAAAAAAACCTAGTAGTCAAATCTGCTGAAAATGGTATTGTATTTATTTGGATATGGCCTAGCAAAGAGTGCAAGATAAAGCGATTCCTCACAAACTGAAGTAGAAAATATTGACAAGCATTTTATGGCAGTGGTTACTTCATCATTTTCATATGTTTATAGTCATAAGCTTAGCTAAAATTAACGACAATAAGTAAAATTTTTAATTAAAATCGTAGCATTGGAAATGGACTTTTGGTCCAATGATTCTCTCCGGGAAGAAAAAAGAAGAAAATCTATAGTAAAATCTGATGAAAATGGGATTTAGTTGAGTATAAAGTGTACAAACTAAAAGGAATCCTCATAAACTAAAGTAGAAAACACTAACCAAAATTTTATGGTAGTAATTATTTTATCATTTTTATACTTTGATAGTCACAAGATTAGCTGCAATTAACCACAATACGAATTAACTTTAGTTAAACATGTAACTTTGTAAATGGCCATCTGATCCATTGACACTGTCCTACTAGGAAAGAGGAGAAAATATAGTAGTAAAATCTGCTGAAAATGGAATTTATGATTATGGATTAGCAAAGAGTCCAAGATAAAGCGATTCCTCATAAACTGAAGTAAAAAATATTGACAAATATTTTATGACAATTTCATCATTTTTATATAGTCATAAGCTTAGCTGAAATCAATACGAAAAAACTTTAGTTAAACTTTTAGCTTTGTAAATGGTTTTTTTATCTATTGATTCTGTCAAGAGGAAAAAACCTAGTAGTAAAATCTGCTGAAAATGGTATTTATTTGGATATGGCCTAGCAAAGAGTGCAAGATAAAGCGATTCCTCATAAACTGAAGTGAAAAATATTGACAAACATTTTATGGCAGTGTTTATTTCATCATTTTAAAATGTTTATAATCATAAGCTTAGCTAAAATTAACCATAATACGAAAAAACTTTACTTAAACTCATAGCTTTGGAAATGGACTTTTGATCCAATGATTCTCTCCTATAAGAAAAAGAAGAAAATTTAGTAGTCAAACCTGATTAAAACGGGATTTAGTTGGATATGGACTGCAAAGTGTGTAAAGTGGCTCCTCATAAACTAACGTAGAAAATATTAACCCAAAATCAGTAGAAATACATTGATTGAATATGAAAAATCATTTTTTGCATTGTATAAATTCACTTTTTTCCACATCCTACATCTATTTGTTAAATTTAAACAATGTTTGTAAATCCCAGGCCCTGAAGATGATCTCAATAAAGATCGAAACGTTGGCACGATAAAGAAAATGTTTTTCTAAAACCTACATCACACCAGATCGCATCTCACGATTTGATCATTTGTATATAGTCATAAGCTTAGCTGAAATCATACGAAAAAACTTAAGTTAACTTGTAGTTTTGTAAATGTTTTTTTTTACCCATTAATTCTGTCAAAAGTAGAAAACCTGGTAGTAAAATCTCCCGAAAATGGTATTTATTTTGATATGGACTAGGAAAAATGTGCAAGCTAAAGCGATTCCTCATAAACTGAATTAAAAAATATTGACAATACATTTTATGACAATTTCATCATTTTTATATAGTCATACGCTTAGCTGAAATCCATTCGAAAAAAACTTTAGTTAAACTTTTAGCTTTGAAACTGCTTTTTTTATCCATTGATTCTGTCAAGAAGAGAAAACCTAGTAGTAAAATCTGCTGAAAATGGTATTTATTTGGATATGGCCTAGCAAAAAGTGCAAGCCTCATAAACTGAAGTGAAAAATATTGACAAACATTTTATGGCAGTGTTTATTTCATCATTTTAAAATGTTTATAATCATAAGCTTAGCTAAAATTAACCATAATACGAAAAAACTTTACTTAAACTCATAGCTTTGGAAATGGACTTTTGATCCAATGATTCTCTCCTATAAGAAAAAGAAGAAAATTTAGTAGTCAAACCTGATTAAAACGGGATTTAGTTGGATATGGACTGCAAAGTGTGTAAAGTGGCTCCTCATAAACTAACGTAGAAAATATTAACCCAAAATCAGTAGAAATACATTGATTGAATATGAAAAATCATTTTTTGCATTGTATAAATTCGTATTTGTTAAATTTAAACAATGTTTGTAAATCCCAGGCCCTGAAGATGATCTCAATAAAGATCGAAACGTTGGCACGATAAAGAAAATGTTGTTCTGAAACCTACATCACACCAGATCGCATCTCACGATTTCCGAATAATAATTAACAAACATTTTATGATAACTTGATCATTTGTATATAGTCATAAGCTTAGCTGAAATCAATAGGGAAAAAACTTTCAGGTTCGTAAATGCTTTTTTTTATCCATTAATTCTGTCAAGAGGAGAAAACCTGTAGTAAAATCTGCTGAAAATGGTATTTATTTTCATAGCCTAGCAAAGAGAGCATGTTAAAGCGATTCCTCATAAACTGAAGTGAAAAATGTTGACAAACATTTTATGACAATTTCATCATTTTTATATAGTCATAAGCTTAGCTGAAATCAATACGAAAAAAAACTTAGTTAAACTTGTAGCTTTGTAAATGCTTTTTTTTATCCATTAATTCTGTCAAGAGGAGAAAACCTGTAGTAAAATCTGCTGAAAACGGTATTTATTTGATATGTACTAGCAAAAAATGCAAGCTAAAGCGATTCCTTACAAACTGAAGTAGAAAATATTGACAAATATTTTATGTCAATTTCATCATTTTTATATAGTCTTAAACTTAGCTGAAAGTAACCATTGTGCGAATAAACTTTAGGCATTGATTTTTTGACATAGTCCTGCCAGGAAAAAAGAAAGAAAGAGTAAAATCTGATGAACATAAAATTTAGTGGTACATTTACTATTAAAAAATGTAAGCTAGAAAGGATTCTTGATGAATGGAATGATAAAATATTAACTAAGATTTCAGGACAATCTATTAATCCAATTAGACATTCTCTATTATTATTAGTAAAACTAGTTAATTGGCGAATTAATAATACACTAAAAAATTATGATACTGGTTTATTTTGTTTTTATTTATTCACTTTTATAAATTCATTACAAACCGATAATTCCTAAGAAAAAAGAACAACAATATAATGAGATTTAAATCATAACATTATTAATTAAAGTAGATAATAGATAAAAAGGCTCCGATCAAATTTATTAAAGGGAGGGCATTTATTTTTTTTGTACCATGGACAAGACCCAACGAATTTTTGTATAATTATAGTACATGAAAGGTGTAAGCACGTACGCACCCTTGTACCGGGGCGATCTCTCATGTTAAAAGCTTTCTATAGAATAAATTTCACGGTCAATCTATTTGAAAGTAAGCCCTTACAACATTGGATTATAAATTAAACCCCGTCCGATCCGAGGACGGATGCGTTTCGACCGCCTTTCGGAAGTGACTCCCACGCTTTCGGACTCGTTCCGTCAAAGGGTTCGCGTTGTAAAACCTGCAAATAATTATCACGACTGGAGGTGAGAAAAATATTTAAAAAAACAAAGCAGACCCATTGTAGAAAGATTGAACAGAATCGCCCTTTTGATTTATACGCCCCTTTAATCGATTCACATGATAATGTGATTCTCTCTGGTTGAGGAAATGTAGAGATAAACCGTCTCCTGCCATATTTTTTCCTCTTATATACACCAGTTTTAGACGCGACTGTGTAATTTAGTGACTGTCAAAATTGTTTTTACGAAATTTGTCGAGCCACAGCTTTATTTATTGGATGAGATCTATCAAAATTAATTTAATACCTGTGTGGGATCCTGGGATCACATGTTTGAATACGCATAAATTACTATAACAGAACATATTTTAAACCACTTTAATATTATAGCAGCAATAAAATAAAGCGTAGTTATTACTTATTAATGGTTACATAATTTTCTGAGCTGTCTTAGCCTATTTGGATAGAAATTTTGTATTAAAAAAAAATTTACAATAAAAATCAACAGGTGAACCTTCTTCTATGACAGGGATTACATTAATTAAGTCGACTCAAAAAGAATTTTTTGATTTAAAAACATATAAGAAATTCAAAATGTCTAGCTCTCTTAACCTTCTCAAGTAGCATGATTTGGATGTACTAGGGATAATAACCATAATTAAAAGAATAACCAACAAGAGTGAGCTACGGACGTGGAATCACAGATTTCAATGGTAAAACTAGTTCGAGAAATATTAGACTCTAGTAGGAGTTGTCAATGTACCCTATCCTAACATCCCAAAAAAATTATTTTAAGAAAATTTCCATTTAAAAAAAATATGATTTTCTATCTTTGTTGTGCTTGTATTTCAAGGTTATTGATATATCAACTGATTTTTTAACCTAAAAAAAATAATAGAACTATTGAGTTATTCAGAGGAAGAAGTTAGTTAATGTCACAAACCGAGAAATATGAGACGTTGGGAACACGATTCCATGTTTAGTGTAAGCTATGAGGACTCTTTTCTACGATGTAAAACCTACACGTTGATAATTTGGATTTAAAATATCACGTTTAAAACAGAAAAAACATATTGGGTGAATGAAGAAAATGGACAGGAAAGGATAAAAGGATCAAATGTTAAGCTGTTCGAACTGCAATCTTCCAAGCAGAAACTCCTGGTTAAAAAAATGGTTACGTAAAATAGAGTACAATCTTTCTAAAGAAAGCTTGGACAATTTGATTGGCATCTCTGAGATTTTCCTGCAAGAACTATTAGGTTCTTGAAACAATGAGGTTACTTAGTAGAAACTGGTTATATTAAATTTATCATATCTTTGTAAAGAAAGATTGAAGAATCTGATAAGCATATAAAAACATATAAAAAAAAGCATATAAAAAAAAAGACTAAAGAATTTACTGCCAGAACTATTAGGTTCATTAAAAGATGTGGTTACTTAGTGGGAAATGGTTACGAAAAAAGTAATTAAAGTCAATGAAAGAAAAGCTTGAAGAATCTGATAAGCATCCCTGAACATTTTACTGGCAAAACTATTAGGTTCATTAAAAGATGAGTTACATAGTTGGAAATGGTAGGGGGGATGAGGTTACATATTGATAAATGGTTATGAAAAAAGTAGTACGTCCCTGAAAAGAAAGCTTGCAAAATCTAAAAATAATGATTTTACTGCCAGAACTGTTAGGTTCGTTAAAGTATGTGGATACTTAGTGCGAAAATCAAGAAAACCTGAGTTATTGGGTGAATAACGAAAATTTTTTTCAAAGCATAAAAGTATCAAATGTCAAAAATGTATACAAGTCTTTGTAAAAATAGCTTGAAGAATCTGATGAGCATCTCTGAAGATTTGACTGACAGAACTATTAGGTTCAATAACTGATGAGGTTACATAGTGAGGAATGGTTACGAAAAAAGTAGTACGTCGCTGAAAAGAAAGCTTACAAAATCTAAAAAGAATCTCTGAAGATTTTACTGCCAGAACTATTAGGTCAATTAAAAGAGGAGGTTACTTAGTGGGAAATGGTTACGAAAAAAGTAATCCAAGTCAATGAAAGAAAAGCTTGAAGAATCTGATAAGCATCTCTGAAGATTTTACTGTCAGAACTATTAGGTTCATTAAAAGGTGAGTTACTTAGTTGGAAATGGTAGGGGGGTGAGGTTACATAGTGATGAATGGTTATGAAAAAAGTAATACGTCCCTGAAAAGAAAGCTTGCAAAATCTAAAAATAATCTTTGAGGATTTTACTGCTAGAACTGTTAGGTTTGTTAAAGTATATGGTTACTTAGTGCGAAAATCAAGAAAACCTGAGATATTGGGTGGATAACGAAAATTTTTTTCAAAGCATAAAAGTATCAAATGTCAAAAATGTATACAAGCCTTTCTAACAAAAGCTTCAACAATCTGATGAGCATCTCTGAAGATTTTACTGCCAGAACTATTAGGTTCATTAAAAGAAGGTTACTTAGTGGGAAATGGTTACGAAAAAAGTAGTCCAACTCACTGAAAGAAAAGCTTGAACAATCCGATAAGCATCTCTGAAGATTTGCTACTACAACTATTAGGTTATTGAAGGATGAGGTTACTTAATGAGAAATGATTACGAAAAAAATAGTGTCACTGAAAAGAAAGCTTACAAAATCTAAAAAGAATCTCTGAAGATTTTACTGCCACAACTATTAGGTCAATTAAAAGATGAGGTTACTTAGTGGGAAATGGATACGAAAAAAGTAATTCAACTCACTGAAAGAAAAGCTTGAACAATCTGATAAGCATCTCTGAAGATTTTACTGCCAGAACTGTTAGGTTCGTTAAAGTATGTGGTTACTTAGTGCGAAAATCAAGAAAACCTGAGATATTGGGTGAATAACGAAAATTTTTTTCAAAGCACAAAAGTATCAAATGTCAAAAATGTATACGTCTTTTTAAAAATAGCTTGAAGAATCTGATGAGCATCTCTGAAGATTTACTGCCAGAACTATTAGGTTCAGTAAAGGATGAGGTTACATAGTGAGGAAAGGTTACGAAAAAAGTAGTACGTCCCTGAAAAGAAAGCTTACAAAATCTAAAAAGAATCTCTGAAGATTTTACTGCCAGAACTATTATGTTCATTAAAAGATGAGGTTACTTAGTGGGAAATGGTTACGAAAAAAGTAGTCCAACTCACTGAAAGAAAAGCTTGAACAATCTGATAAGCATCTCTGAAGATTTTACTACCACAACTATTAAGTTATTGAAGGATGAGGTTACTTAGTGAGAAATGATTACGAAAAAAGTAGTAAGTCGCTGAGTAGAAAGCTTACAAAATCTAAAAAGAATCTCTGAAGATTTTACTGCCAAAACTATTAGGTCAATTAAAAGATGAGGTTACTTAGTGGGAAATAGATATGAAAAAAGTAGTCCAACTCACTGAAAGAAAAGCTTGAACAATCTGATAAGCATCTCTGAAGATTTTACTGCCAGTACTGTTAGGTTCGTTAAAGGATGAGGTTACTTTGTGTGAAAATCAAGAAAACTTGAGATATTGAGTGATTAACGAAAATTTTTTTCAAAGCATAAAAGTATCAAATGTCATGCTCTCCGAACCTGAATCTTCCAAGCAAAAACCTGAAGGCGTAAAATGTGTACAAGTCTTTGTAAAGAAAGCTCGAAGAATCTGTTGAGCATCTTTGAAGATTTTACTGCCAATTCTATAAGGTTCTCTAAAGTTGAGGTTACTTAATTTGTATGTCAAATTCGTACTTCGTTGTAAAGAAAACCTGAAGAAACTAATCTCTGAAGATTTTTTGCTGGAATTATTCGATTCTCTAAATTTTGAGGCTACTCAGCGGGAATGTTTACGTCTAATCTAGCAAGTAATTTGATAAGTAACTCTGAAGACTTTGCTCTTAGAGCCAAAGGTTGAAGTTACTTAGTGAAAGTGTCAGAAAACTTTGGGATATCGGGTGAATGTAGACAAACTGAAATTTTGAGCACTTTACCCTAACTCATTGATAAGCATGGGTTGTGAATGAATGTCTAATGTTGTTGAGAAGCGAAATTGTGGCTGAAAACTGTGTTGAAGCATGAGTGAAAAGAAAAATTTAGTCATGAAGAAACGGAAAGGAGATATATCAACATTAGCAGCTGGAAAATAATTCGATAACACTGGTCAACAAACAGGTCCATGTTGGTCCTGTTCAAAACATTTCACAACATCGGGATTCGTTAATTTTTACAAGGCAGAACCGTCGAAGATAATCATTTCCGAAATATCGGCGAACAAGAAACAATTAGCTGGTAACACGGCCAGTCTAATCACCGGCCGGCGGCTTCTTTCCATTTACCGTTTAATTATTCCCTCGGACATTTTAATAATCCTCTAAATCATCACGGGTACCCGGTGATGCAACGGCTGTCAGACCGTCTGGGTTCTGGATTACGGATACCTCCTCCGTAATAGCGGAAGGATGAATACTGTAATTAAAAAAACGCCTCGAATACGATTGAAATTTATAGCTTTAACGTCAATAATTACACTCTTCTTATTATATTATATTGATATGTACGCTACGAATTTCATTAACTACACCTGGCTTTGAAAATCAAAACTACCCTCACCGTCGTCTTTTTTGTGACTTTTTTTACATGAAAAATATTTTCTCAAACTAACTCACCACCTTTTCGACCTTTTTCTCTCTGTTTTTGTACCGGGCAAACATAGGTATTAAGCGAACCCAAGGTGTTTCGGCGGACCGTTTACTACCTCCTTCCAACCTGTTAATGAGAGATGATATCCTCACGCACCCACGCACGCCCACTCCTTCCTTCCGACTTGGCCAACCTCGCTCTGCTGATGGACATTTAAAATAAACCGGTTTGTTGTTTGATACGAGTTTTCCAACCAGCGTTAGCCACTCCATGTCCCGATAGTGCTCGCTGTTATTATCTTCTGTAGCGATCCTGTCCTGGATGAAACGAAAGAAGCTGGTGGGCAAATTTCCGTTTCTACTGACGACCTTATTTTAAGGTTAGCTTATTAAGCGTAGAAATGTACCTTAGAAAGACAACTATGACAATTTTCTGAGCGACCAAAAAATCTGTACTGATCAGGTAAAGATCAGAGCTTAGTTGATCATTAAAATTAAAAATTCTATCCGGGTTGTACATGACAATGTGTGTAGTCCTCTAGCATAGAAAACTGCTTTCATAGTCGAAATTTCCTTCTGCTTTGCTTCTATTTTTATAGTAGTTTGACAAAGTAGATTTTTTTTAATTTTATCCAATCTCTCTCTTCTCTCTCTCTCTCACTCTCTCTCTCTTTCTCTCTCTCTCTCACTCTCTTTCTTTCTCTCTCTCTATATATCTGTCTGTCTATTCATTTATGTCTTTCTCTCTCTTTGTTTCTCCACGTGGCTTTTTATTCATTTATCTCTTTATTTTTCTCTATTGATCACTTACTCACTCTCCCCCTCTCTCCTTTATAGTCTATTTTTTTCACAT
Source organism: Cimex lectularius (assembly GCF_000648675.2). Taxonomy (NCBI): domain Eukaryota; kingdom Metazoa; phylum Arthropoda; class Insecta; order Hemiptera; family Cimicidae; genus Cimex; species Cimex lectularius. Next base: position 775,794 of record NW_019392813.1, read on the forward strand.
CTTTATATCTTTCTGTACAAATTGTCTTTATCTGACTGTTTGAACTATTTTTCTTTTCTCTATGTTTAAAAAAAAAATATATATATATATATTAACACCTATCTATATATTCAGCTTGTCGATTGTTCGCATTTCCCACTCCTCTCCTCCCCTCTCACACTCTCTTTCTCTCTCACACACACTCACTCTCACTCTCTCTCTCTCTCTCTCTCTCTCTCTCTCTTTCTGGCTTTCTTTATACGTGCAGGTGTATTCATTTATGTCCTTGTCTCTCTTTCCCTCTCTTTGTTTTTCTATGTGTCTTGTTTTTTTATCTTTTTGCTTCTCTACCTCCTCTCTCTCTCAATCACTAACCCTCCTCTCTCTTTCCCTCGTCTTCATTTATATCCGTCTTTCTNCTCTCTCATTCTATCCATTCATCCCCTCTTTCTGTTTGAATTAATTTATCTCTCTCTCTCGCCCTCTCTCTCACTCTCTCTCTCTCTCTCTCTCTCTCTCTCTCTCTCTCTCTCTCTCTCTCTGTTTATCCCTCACCCTCTCTGTCCGTCTTCTTCCCGTTTTCTTTATTCTACTGTATTTTGCTAAAATCATCGAATTGTGATGTGTTACCTATTCTCCTATAGATATGTTACATACTCTCCAGGAATACATTTGTTGGCAAAATGAGACTTTTTAAATGAAAAAAAAAAAAAAACAAGGTACACAAAATACAATATGATAACCAAGATACACAAGATATACCCGGTTGTTTTACTTTTTTCTCATTTTTCTACTATGTACTTCTTCAATATTTAAATTTCCCTGCCTACCTACTTTTTTTTCTTATTAGACTACCTTTCTTCCGGTCGGCGTATTTTTCAATTTTTGTGAGCATTAGAAATTATTGGTGATCAGTTATCTTTTGTAATAATTTATTTATTTTGACATTCTGCAACTCAGTAACTAACACTTCATCACCGTTTCTCCTTCACCTGAGTAATAAATTGTTCTAGATTTGTAAACAACTTTCCTTCGTACTAATCGTCTGTCTCGTTAAATCCCCGGACTGTCTGCCTAATAACCCACGGGATTTTTCAATGGAGCACATGCTGACCTGTTGAAGGTCCAGTGACCGTGTTATCGCGATGATTTACAGAAGATCGGGACAGTAACTCGTCCATCTGCCACCCAGGCCGGAGCCCCGGGGGACGGGAGATTTCTACAACAATTGACGCAAACGTTCACCTACACGAAGAAAGCCCAAGATAATTTATCTTTTCAATTATATAAGCGAAATCCACGTCTTTTCTAACAAGTACTTTTGCAAAATTTCGTAGGCGAGTCTTGGTGTTTTCAATAAAAACAAGCTTTTGCAATTTCAGTTCGTGTTAATCCCCGAGTTCTTATGATAATTTGTTAATTGCAAAACCAGTGTGTGCGGGGCGTCGGTGGCCGTAACGGTAGGCGTTGAAAGGCGTTTATCATTGAAAGATATTCAAGGTAAAGGTCCCGGGTTCGAATCCAGCGGCCCTGCTTTCAAACCCGACACACTTACAAATGGGCTTTTTTTCAAAAACACCGGCACCCTGAGGATTTATATGACCTCTAATAATAATAATAAGTGTGTGTGACTATTGGCATATGAATATCTTAATAATATTAAGTATTTGGAGTAAAATTTTGCTTAAAAACGTGTCTAGTAATTTGAAGTTGTTTTTCGAAGTTTTTGGAAATTTTAGATTTTTTTAAGTCTTAAGTTAAATTATGATGTCATATAACGTAAAATTAAAAAGATCGGATCAAATCATTTTCTTTGCACGTACGAACAAACAGGGTTCTCGTTTTATCTTTCTTATGAAGAATGGAGAGTAAGATGTCAATAAAATCCTCGACTTTCTATTTAACTGACGACGCCCACCGTCTTGAACGTAAATTTGGCCGGATGATCGACGATTGTTTGAACAGAATAAGTTACAGTATAAATTACAGAGGCGTACGTTATTACGGGAGGAAATTACACGTTTCCAAAGCATGCTTCAATGACTTTTGTGAATGGGGATAATGCGGTTTAGTCCTTTTTACAAAATCCTACTGTCCTTGAGGCTAGTTATACTGAAGCAATAATCCATACAAAACCTACTAAATTTTGAGCATTATAATACGCTCAGGAATCCGGTAATGGTTTGCACAATCAAGGAACAGAAGGAAGAATCTACGACAGTCATTATCCTACTTCAAAGCGGAGGAGCACAGTTATTGTTTGGCTAACCACAAAAATTTGTGTAAAAGGACGACAGAAACAAAGAATGAACAGAAGAGAATGTGTCCCTGTACCATCATGACTTTTCTGAACCTCAAATACTATCAAAAAAATACTAAAAACAATATTTATTTATCCAGTGAACATTGGACCCAGCAGAAAGTTTGTCTTCAAGGGATCATCTACCTTTGAAAAATTAAAAATGGAATGACCACAAAAATTCTTAGGATATTTTTATTTTATTTTTTGAGTAATGCACTGAGAATGAAATGGAAGTTCACTTAACCCTATTTGTTTTATGAAGGAATACTGTTTTTATTGATGTTGAAGTTTTGTAAATAAAAAACTGTTATTTTTATTTTATTTTCTTCTTTTCCTGTTTCCATTAAACATGGCTCACAATTCACTAGTTTTCGTGGTCCGCTTTATCAATTAAATCTTTCAATTAATTAAGGTTTTTAGTTGAGATAAAAAAAGTCAGTGTCACGAGCGGGATTCGAACCCACGAACTTCGGCTAGATCCGCCGCTACTCGACCACTTGAGCTATCGTGACTCCGATCGGGCACTAACTTTCCATCTCAACCCCACCTTTCGAATTTTCCCTCTTTTTTGCCATTTTTCAATTTTTTATCTCAACTAAAAACTTTAATTAATTGAATGGCTCACAATTTTAAATTTTTGATTTAGGCAATGCATGAAAATTAAGGTTTTTATAGTATGTAATGATTTAGTTACTCAGTGAAGATGGCGCAAAGCCGAAACAAAAATGAAATCTAATGGGCAATACTGTACTAAGAGAATCGCTCGTAACATTACCAAACAGAAAAATGTTGATTACTGCACTTGAAGCTGATGAAGCAAGCTAAGTACGGATTGTCAGATACAGCCAGCGTCTAATCCAATTAAATCCCTGGAACCCCAACATCATCATGAACTGCTAAACACAGTTTTAACGAACCATTTTCCGTCCTCATCCCCATTCAAAAAGACTGCAATTAGACTCCATCAAATTTAAACTAGAACGCGATGTATGGCCTTGGCGAATTAATACGCTAAGCTGTTAATTTATCGCTAATTAATCGCGCTCTAAGCTGTTCTTTAATGAACGAGGAACTGCCGTCACTGCAGACTAGGAAAGCATAGTATAAACACGGACTAGCAAAAACAAGCCTGGGAACAAGAAGAAGAAGAAGAAACAGCAGGGTGATATTCCTACGATTCAGAGAGGAACGACCAAGGATACCAGGAAAGGGTCTAATAAAAAGCATTAATGAAGAACTCTGAATAATAATGAAGACTGCACATTTGATTGTTCTATGTAGGTAGTAAAGAGGCTGACTCTTTCTAACCTCAAGGTAATTTGGTACTTATTCAGAAATTGTGAGATGCGGTCTGGTGTGATGTAGGTATCAGAAAAACATTTTCTTTATCGTGCCTACGTTTCGATCTTTATTGAGATCATCTTCAGAGCCTGGGATTTACAAATATTGTTTACATTAAAAAATATATTTTGCATTGTATAAATTCACTTTTCCACATCTTAAATGTATTTGTTAAATGTAAACAATGTTTGTAAATCCCAGGCCCTGAAGATGATCTCAATAAAGATCGAAACGTTGGCACGATAAAGAAAATGTTTTTCTGAAACCTACATCACACCAGACCGCATCTCACGATTTCTGAATAATTATCGATTAACGGTCACTAATCACCACACACACGTAATTTGCTACTTGAAATTTGGCCGTTACTGATAATTTTTGTTCCGCCTATCCTCGATGGTTTGTCTGTCAGACGCGTTTCAGCAAATAACCAACTTCAGTACAACTATGAGCGTACTTTGGTTGGCCAGTGTTGCAAGGAAAATCGAGTGAAGGGAAAGTTCAAATACCAAATTGATCAACCCGCAGAACTCAGAAGGAAATCTTTCTACTAATTTAAACTTTCTTCAGAATAAAAATCGAGTACTGAAGATGACGAAAGGCTGAAACGCGTCTGGCAGACCAAACCATCGAGGATAGGCGGAACAAAAATGATGGCGAAAGATCAAATAAATTCATCACCCCGCAGAACTCAGGAGGAAATCTTTATACTTATTTTTACTTTCTTCAGAATAAAGATAGAATACTTTAGATGACGAAGGGCTGAAACGCGTCTGGCAGACCAAACCATGGAAGATAAGCGGACCAAAAATGATGGCTAAAGATCAAATAACAAATTGATCACCCCGCAGAACTCAGGAAGAAATCTTTCTACTTATTTTTACTTTCTTCAGAATAAAGATAGACTACTTTAGATGATGAAATGCTGAAACACGTCTGGCAGACCAAACTATGGAGGATAGGCAGACCAAAAATGTTGGGTAAAGATCAAATAACAAATTAATCACCCCGCAGAACTCAGGAGGAAATCTTTCTACTTATTTATACTTTCTTCAGAATAATGATCAAGTACTGAAGATGATGAAATGCTGAAACGCGTCTGGCAGACCAAAAATGTTGGGTAAAGATCAAATAACAAATTGATCACCCCGCAGAACTCAGGAAGAAATCTTTCTACTTATTTTTACTTTCTTCAGGATAAAGATAGACTACTTTAGATGATGTTCTTTCAAACAAAACGTGTACTTACTTTACTTACTTTATCAGTATGTACATTTTAAGTGTAAATTATCGTCAGGAATGTTTCTTTATATAATCGTTTATCACAAAATCTCGATAATAAGAGGGGCGAGGCGAAGGAGGTGTAAATCATAAAAAAATAGATCCGATTCTTAATTGATTCGATGGATAAACAAGGAGCAGTGTGAAGTGAAGATAAAATCGTTACGAGCCGGCAGTTATAACTGTGAATCCCCATCCAATATCATACCAGAAATATTTGGCCCATTAATCATTAAAAGCAACTCACAACGATGAGAGGCTACTGCAAAATAACTTATCAATCCCCATTCTATCTGATGGCCGGCGTGAATTATTAACTTAGACAAGGATCTCGTTGTAAACTATATCGGTAGATGGTTTTTTTCTGCCTGGAAACCGTCTGGCCGATTCTCTTTTCATAATTGTCTGTTCAGTCTCGTCTCGGTTGCACCTTCCAGTCCGTCTACGGCGAAAACAAATTACAAATCGGAATTAACAATATTATTAGACTGCCAGCGACGTCGGTTTCTCACAGCTCCATTACGCCGGAGAATTAGAATGCTGAGCTGTGTTACTTCCATCACGAGCCAATGCTTGCAAGGCAAGATCTATATTACACTTTTATAATTATGCTGAGAAACAATAAACCAACTACTATGAATGATTTCCCTAATACGATAAATTCTATCTAGTTTTACAGTTAAAATTATTACTTATTTGCTTGTAAAGTTTGTTATGGTTTATTTACTCATATATTTAATGATTCATAATGAACCCAGTCTATAATAATTGTAATTTATGAGGAAATAAATACGTTTTAAACGCTCAGATAAATGTCAATAGGGCCGGATCGGCAGAGAAGCTTTTGCGTATCAAGAGCACTGTCGATAGATGACCCTGATTCGTAGAAGGGTCATCTTCACCTGAATAAGAATAGGCCTTGCGAGGTTGACACCCAGGCACTTACTTTTGGACCAAAGCCATGTGTCCTGCATGCAGTGAAAGGTTGCTCGATGTATCCCACCTAATTGAACAGTACGATTCTTGGCTTTATATGTGTAGGTATGCTACTCGATATGGTTATCGGGTTTGAGCTTAGCAACGAGTATCTGGTTCTCTTGTTCCAATTCTTGGATGGAACAGGGTTCTTTTATTGTGTGTAGTAATGATAGTTTTGTTGGAAATGATGAAGTTGGGGTGAGTATGTCGATTCACTTTTTGTAAATGATGGTTCTCACAGTTTTGTTGTTTACTACGATCCGGATTTCGAGCATTAAACGCTCATCATCAGGTTGAACTCGCCAATCCACCACGAACGCGAGGTTCCAATGAGAACTGGTTTTAATGCCGCTCAATTTTCAAAGTGCGAAAAACATGAATCACATAACTAAATATTTAATATTATCCTACGAACGCGAGGTTCCAATGAGAACTGGTTTTAATGCCGCTCAATTTTCAAAATGCGAAAAACATGAATCACATAACTAAATATTTAATATTATCCTAATAATTACTACAAGAAAAGTTTATACTTACAATTTATGTCGAGAGACGTGTTTGTAACTCCTTCGACTGATGATGATTGTCAAGTGAAAAAATGATAGTTTGGTATCTCTAGGGTGGTTGGGAGTGATGGTATTTGTTGCTGTGAATGTATGACGGTCGATGACGGAATGTTGAGTGCCTCAATTAGGTTAATTATATAATAATAGGTGTAAAGGGTGAAGAACATATATCCAGTACTCCACCACCCTGTGTGAATAGTATGTAAATGGGAAAGAACGCATTTTTATAAGGAGAGGATGAGAATTGGTGTGAATTGGGAACAGAGGAACCGATTGCGTTGGGTCCTGAAATGACCTAGCTGTTGATACCACCTGAAGTCCAAACTCGGTGGCTGGACGGATAAGACCGAGGTATGACTACGGACTACCAACTCGGTAGGCTCAACTGTACATGTATGTATGTACATACATTAAGCTCAAGCCTGCACATGTATGTACATACATGTGCAGGCTTGAGCTTAAAAAAGTCACTAATCAGTAATCAGTAGTGTCCACGATTAGCTGGCTTTACAGACAATAAACTAGATTTCATTGTTAAATTATTCATAACTTCTTTCAATTCATTAACCTTTATGTGAGATATTGGTTGAGATAAAAAAGTCAAGTGTCACGAGCGGGATTCGAACCCACGTCCTAAATACGCCACGGCTCCACTTTAGTTTTAGTGGTATCCACTCGGACACCAACTTCCCATCTCGACCCACCTTTCTAATTTTCCCTCCTTTTTGCCATTTTTCAAATTCCTAACGCAACAAAACAGATTCTAGCGGATAAATGAACTAGGAAATTAAATAACTCTCATTCCGATGCTGGAATCTCACCAGTCTCAATCTCTGAGAGCGGCATCTCCCAGCGCCATTTAAAATGCAGACTTGTTTGGACCAGGATTAGAACAAAAATCGGAAAAAGCAGTTGCCACTGTCATAATTGCCCTCGTAGAAAAGAAGTTGTAACAATGGGATTTATACTGTGAAAACTTCGGTTCCGAGCAGGAACGAAATATCACTGTTTTACCTGATACCAAATGACGCCTACTGTTTGTATTTTAAAAAAGAGATGAACATACTCATTTTATTCATTTCTGCAAGTGCGAGAGAAAAATCAAACTGAAAAACCATCAGAAATATTATTACTGTTACTACACTGTCAACTACTCTTTCTTCATCTTCTCGAAATCTTCTGAATACGTTTGGATTTGAAAAACACCTCAACGCAGAGACTTAATATTCAAATTTGAGATTAGCCGGGCTAAATCGGAAAGTGGCTTAAAGATAGACGCTTGGCCATCAAAAGGAGTTTTTTTATTACAGCTCGAACGTTAAAAGGCTTGACTCCATTCAGCAAAGGCCAATTAAAGTTTTATTCATCCTATATTGTTAAATAAACGAATGAAACCGCTTATCGTTTGGAAACTATGCCAAGAAGGGAAAGAAACACACAAAGCATCAACATATTTTGGTCGAAGTGATTTAATTGCGTTTTGGAACGACAAACACATGAACACTTGAAAATATACATAAATCCCTTAGTAACATAATATTCAGAAATAAATAATATTTACAATAATATCATCTACAATATGAAAACCACCGCTTCAACTACTTTGGTCCACCTCTAGTTTAACATTCATCAAAAGTAAAGGAAAAGCGCTTAGACACAACCACCGGAGAATGCAAAATTAATAACTATTGGTTAACCAAAGATTGCCAAATCTATCTAAGGGGTATCTAAGGGGTACAATCTATTTTACGACAGTCAAACTCCTCAGGGAAATTACACCTCTATCTTTCAAGTTCCAGTACAACTTACAACTTGCTATATAGTCTATAATAATACTTTTTAAAAGGATAGTTCCTACTCACAGTAAGTTGTTTTGCAACGATCCGGATTTCGAGCTTTTAGCTCATCATCAGGTTGAAGGACTTCTACAACCACGTCTCTCGACATGAATTGCCAAAGTGAACCGCTGATACCTCCGCCAACGCGACGTTCCAATTAGCAGCTGATTTTTTTAATGACGCTCAATTTGAACGTGCGAAGCGCGGAAATTATAACACAAATAAATATTAGAATAATAAATACTTAATATTACTATAAATATATAACATATATATAAATATATCTTATCAGCGGTTCACTTTGGCAATTCATGTCGAGAGACGTGGTTGTGGAAGTCCTTCAATCTGATGATGAGCTAAAAGGCTCGAAATCCGGATCGTTGCAAACAACTTACTGTGAGTAGGAACTATCCTTTTAAAAAGTATTGAACACCACACTCACTCCATCATTTATCATGGCTATAATAATAGCTTGTGCATTAGATAATCTTAAAATAAGGTTACACTGGCAAAACTTCATAATATCCATCATTCTTAGGTCATGCAATGAGAAGGAAGAAACTGTCATGTCATCTTGGAATGCAAAGCATCTGATCAATGTAGACATAACCTAGGTTGCCAAGAAGATTCGGGAAAGCGAACTGCACTGATGACAGTCGATGGACCTACTACTTCTTAAAAAAATTATTGGGTCAATTAAACTGAAATAAGGGCCAATGAAAAATACAAAGAAGGCTGCAGTGCTTGGGGAATAAACACCTTAGTACCTTCCTAATATTTTGAGCTTTTGGAATGGTCTACCACCAGAGGATTCTCTTCAAACGTAAACAGTTAACATCCACTCCGTTTTTCCAGTCCCATCTCAGAATGGGTCCACATAAAACAAAAGGAGAAATAGACGAACTATAGAGGTGCAGATGTAGTAATGATAAAGAAACCAGGCCAAAACTAGAAATCACACAGCCACAGTTTGACAGATAAACATAAGTATATTCAATAACACTATTTGTAGGTTAAACAATGATGAGGAAGAAACAAATAATATCATTTCAAATGTGAAGCGACTACTGAATGGAGACAAACTAAAGTATCATGAAGAACCAGATAGATTTGCAACACTGACAGTAATGATTCTTCAAAGAATCAATTGAACTGAATTAAAGAACTAGGAGAAATCCAGAAAGCCAGAAGGCTGCATTGCTTGAAGAATAGCAACCCCCTGCTTACTAGTAATCTTATTGTTAGACATCATCATCAAGGTTTTTTCTCAATATTCCACAACCCAGAGGATGTTTCGCGTTCGGAACAGATCAGCTTTCGAATAATGTACTTTAGGAGCGAGACAGACACATGACAGTGTGCTTACTATTGTTTGCTTTTACCTTGAGCAATAGTTATTTCCACGGTCCGAAATTCAACAGTATCGGAATTATTCCCCTTTTTTCTGATTTTTTAAATTTTCACGACCTTTTTTTAAATATACAACAATAACCCCAAAACTAAAGGGTTTTGAACAAATCCGTTGATACCATTGAAAATTACGTTCAATTTCCAATAAGATGCGAGAAATACTAAACTTCTAAACGTTGAGAAAATAAGCGTTTTAGTAGCCAGAACTTTGAAAAAAAATTCTTTTTTTCAAAGTTGAAAAACTTACTACGGTGATTCTAAACTATTATTTCCAAACCTAGAGACCAGCAAATTTCAGAAAACGTACTCCATTAAATATTCTTTTTAGTGGTGTAATTGCTTTTTTAATTACTTTATCCAAAGAAAAAAAATGAAGAAGGAAAGGAAAAACCGCGGATTGGTAAGGTGAAAAGATTAAAAAAAAGAAAATTTTGAATTAATTTATTAAAACTTTTTAAAATATGGGTTGGAAATAGTGCAAGTGTTTAATTATTTACCAACACGACTCCAACTTTGATTAAACTATTATTGCATTAATATTCCCTGGAATAAAAAATTTAAGATTCAAAACGTTTTTATGTATACATGTCTTGTTGACACTATGGCTACTTTTTTTTTTACTTTTTCAACCTTACCAATCCGTCAATCACGGTTTTTTCCTTTTCTTCATCCAATTCTTCATCTTTGAAAAAAGTAATTAAAAAAGCAATTACACCACTAAAAAAAATTAAATGGAGTACGTTTTCTGAAATTTGCTGGGCTCTAGGTTCGGAAATAGTAATTTAGAATCACCGTAGTTTTTCACCTTTGAAAAAAAAAATTTTTTTTTCAAAGTTCTGGCTACTAATCGCTTATTTAACCAACCACGTTCACTTGATTGATTAAGCACATCTTATTTCAAACTGAACGTAGTTTTCACTGGTATCAACGGATTTGGCTGAAACGTTTTTAGTTTTGCAGTTAACATTAGTTTATTTGAAGCAAGGTCGTGAAATCTTAAAAAATCAAAAAAAGGGGAATAACTCCGAAACTGTTGAGATTCAGACCATAGTTAATTAGGACTTTTTCGTTCCATTTTGAATGTTGAATCTACTGGCAAAAATTGTAACACGAGTAATCGAACACCTTGTATATATATAATTTAAAATTAATGGTTGTTCTAATAAGACCAGTTTTAATAAATAATTTAAATTTTTTTAAAAATTACTCCAAATTGTAGTGTTTTTAGATCGATTTTTCACAGTCTATGCAAAATCATATTAAGAAATAATAGAACCCCACTACATAGTTGAAATTATGGTAATACATTGTTTGTATATTTGCTGCTTTTATGGCAAATAGTCCTGGAATAGGATCGTTGCCAGTTAATTCTCCACGTTATCGTCGACCTACATCGAGAGCTAGTTCCAACGAGGTCCTGCGTGCAGGAAACGCTGAAAGAAAGGCCCCGGGGCGAGTCAAAAACCGAAGACGAAACCACAGCGAATTACCATATCAGGAAAAGCAGACAATTATAACACGTCTTTATTTAAATTCCCGAACGGCTAAGAATAAATATTTAATTCCTTGTCGTTACCTCGTAGACCCTGTCAGAGATACGCCGTAGAATTATATATCAACCCCGGAGGGGATGGGCCAAGTCTAGTAGTCGCTTTCTTTTCGTGATCAAATCATCAGATCGGTCAAGACATCGTTATCTCCTACCAACTTTTTTTTTGAGGGGGGATTCGATCTTAACCGGAGATCGGGCGCTTCGTCTTCACCGTTCGGCAATTCCAAGCTTACTTTCTGATTTGTTCGCCAACCGACCACGCAGGCAGTTCTGACTCTTTGGCCTTCATTTAAATTAATTACAAACGATGATATATTAAGTAGGTTGTTTTTAAATGTTTACATCCATGTAGGGACTCGCAACATAAACATTAATTCAATTAATTAATTTTTATGCAAGGTATTGGTTGAGATAGAAAAGTTAGTGTCACGAGCGGGATTCGAACCCACGACCTTCGGCTAAATACGCCGCTTCTCTACCACTTGAGCTATCGTGACTTCGATCCACTCGGACAACAACTTCCCATCTTTTGAATTTTCCCTCCTTTTTGCACATTTTTCAAATGTCGTGTAATCAGGAATCGATTCTCGGCCGAAAAAAAAATCTTCGCCTCAATTTTGGGGAAGCTCAACCAATAACCTTAACACAATACACACAAACATTACATTCACCTATAAATATATTTAGTAATCATAATTCACCAATTAATTCTTTTAATTAATTATACTTTTAATCTAAGGTCTTGGTTGAGAAGAAAAATCAAGTGTCACGATCGGGATTCGAACCCACGATCTTCGGCTAAATACGCCGCTGCTCTACCACTTGAGCTATCGTGACTTCGATCCACTCGGACAACAACTCCCATCTCAACCCCACCTTTCGAATTTTCCATCCTTTTTGCCATTTTTCAAATGTCGTGTAATCAGGATTCGATTCTTGGCCGAAAAAAAAATTCTTCGCCTCAATTTTGGCGAAGCTCAACCAATAACCTTAACACAATGCACAAAAACATTACATTCACCTAGACATATATTTAGTAGTCATAATTCACCTATTAATTCTTTTAATTAAGTATACTTTTAACCTAAGGTCTTGGTTGAGAAGAAAAAATCAAGTGTCACGATCGGGATTCGAACCCACCAATGATGTCCGAGTGGTTCGAATTCACGATTGCTCAAGAAGTAGAGCAGCGGCGTATTTAGCCGAAGATCGTGGGTTCGAATCCCGCTCGTGCCATTGACTTTTTTTATCTCAACCAATACCTTATTTAAAAATTAATTAATTGAAAGAAATTATTTGGTCAATCGGACCACGAAATATAATGGATTTAATAAAAATTAATCGCTTTGGTATATACGGTTGGAGGGCATTTTCAAAAAACAAACACGGATTTTCCGTTGAAAACGTAAGATAAAGTCAAAGATAACATGCTTATTGAACTTTTTAAAAACAATATAAATTTCCACAAAGAATAGGAAGAAGGAAATACCACAAATTAAAATTTATTTGTGTAAAAAAATATGATGTGGCGTAAAAATGACTTGGTAAAATGGCCAAAATTTCAACGGTTCAGTTTTAAACTGATCTTTTTATTTCAACATGCCTTCATGCTAACGCCAATAATTTTTTTCTATGTAAAGAACAGTTTTAGGACTAATGCCCCCATCGGCCTCAGCGGGCAATATATCAAGCCGTGTTCTATTTAAACATGCAAGACATGTACATTTGTTTTCAAAACTAATTTAGTCTAAAGTTGTTCTTTTTTTATGCAAGCTCATAAATACATATTGCAGTCACGTATTTATAAAATGTAATTTTTAGAAGAAAAAAAAGCCTAGGCCGTAAAAATGATATTAAGATGCTGTCTTTAAAAAATCGTTGAAAAATTGCCATTTTGCCGAGATTGCTTTATTAGAAAATGGTCTAGGATTTTTATACTTTTAATAAATTGTAGAGTAGGTAGAATTCAAAAGACAGATTCTTAAGGATTCAGGCTCGCGATGAACTGAAGGATCGATATAAAAACATGAAATTGTGCGAAAATCGTTTCGTAAATTCATACATTCCCGGAGCTAGTGTCGATCAACAGACTTTAACTGCTTTTGACTGTATTTGGTTAACGGCTTTTCCGAGTTTGAATCGTCCTTGTAAATAGTTGTGAACCCGGGTCCGGTTTATGTCTCTTTACAAGGGAGGGTAGGTTTATATTTGGATTCTCCAGCTTCCAATTTAACTTCAAAAGCAACACCACATCACTTTAAATAAACAGCTAGTTTCTTCGACTCCTTTTCGCCACGTCTTCTGGAAGACGGGGACGTCGTGCCGATCCGTTGATGACCTGACGTCAATTGATGAGGTTATTTCAGGTTTATATTTTTCCCATTTTGCATGCAAATATAACAAGGCGTTGGTGATCACAAGCTGACCAAACGACAAATCTCATGTCCGTTCTAACTATATATTACAAATTTATTTCCGATAAGATTCATATTCCAGCCATATTTTAATAAAACTAACTAAAAATTATCAAAATATTTATTTGACAAAAAGTCACTATAACGAAGAGCTTTATGCAAAACTAAAAATACATTATTATTTTTTTAATCACGGCAACATCCTCTCTTACACTTGCTAGTGCAGTAACAGGCTATCTCCGCCCCCCTCAGTGATGCGAGATAAAAACATTAAGAATAGGCAGATATCAACATTGAACTAACATCTACATGTGACTCATCATGTCATTTGTGTGAATCACTTTTATATATAAAAATATCACTGCAATTTTTTTATTCTTTATAAATGAGTATATCCTATAATGCCAAAAAATCAAAGTAATTTCTAGTATAATTGTGGCAAAAAGGATTTTTCTTCAGATCATTGGAAGTATTGAAAAATGATAACCGAGTAAAAAAAATATTAACCATTTATAAGTAAAAGATTTATAAGTAAAAACTGATCAACTCACATTTGCTTAGTGATAAATTAACTAAAGCAAAAATGGTCAGTTTTGACGAAGCTCGACAAATCATGGAATTTTTTATTTTTCGGGTATTCACGCAATCATAGTGCTAGTTAAATGTGCTATTGTGCTATTCAATTATATAAATAATATAGCTCAACTCCTCCTCAAAGAACATCAAAACTGATCAACTCACATTTGCTTAGTGATATATTAACTAAACCAAAAATGGTCAGTTTTGACGAAGCTCGACAAATCATGGAATTTTTTATTTTTCGGTATTCACGCAATCATAGTGCTAGTTAAATGTGCTATTCAATTATATAAATAATATAGCTCAACTTCTGCTCAGAAAACATCACAACTGATCAACTCACATTTGCATGGTCCTGATTTAGTGATAAATTAATTAAACTAAAAATGGCCAGTTTTGACGAAGCTCGACAAATCATGGAATTTTTTATTTTTCGGGTATTCACGCAATCATAGTGCTAGTTAAATGTGCTATTGTGATATTCAGTTATATAAATAATTAATTAAGGTTTTTAGTTGAGATAAAAAAGTTAGTGTCACAAACGGGATTCGAACCCACGACCTTCGGCTAGATACGCCGCTGCTCTACCACTTGAGCTATCGATCCACTCAGACACTAACTTCTCGTCTCAACTCCACCTTTTGAATTTTCCCTCCTTTTGGCCATTTTTCAAATGTCGTGTAATCTATTTGATTCTAAAATTTTATCTCAACTAAAAACCTTAATTAATTGAAAGATATTAATTGGTCAAGCGGACCACGAAAACTAGTGAATTTATTAAGTTAAAATGAAGTGTACCTTCACTAAAGCTCTCCGTGGCCATTTCATTTGTCGCCAAGAATCAAATAGATTACACGACATTTGAAAAATGGCAAAAAGGAGGGAAAATTCAAAAGGTGGGGTTGAGATGAGAAGTTAGTGTCCTAGTGGATCGAGGTCACGATAGCTCAAGTGGTTAGAGCAGCGGCGTATTGAGCTGAAGGTCGCTAGTTCGAATCCCGCTCGTGGCACTTGTTTTTGTCACTAAACAATAATGCTGTTTATAGCATCGCATGTCAATGTGGAGACATATACTGGACAGACTAGAAGGAAATTAAGAGATTGATTCAACCAACTCTCAAATCCTTCACAGACAACAACGGTAATTCATTTTACGCCACACACTTAATACATCATAATCACGAACCGAGCACAATAGAAACAAGTATGACTTTAATAACCAACACACGAAAAGGACTAAAATTCAACTGGAGAACCTAGAGTTCTACAAACAAATAACACCTAAAGATTGAAAACTTATAAATTTACAAACGAACTTACATTCTCACACTACTTTCACACCATTAAAAACTCTATAGAACAAATAACGCAAACGTTCAGAAGAAAACAACTTCGAAACCAAAGCAACGCACAAATAATAATCGGAAATGACCAACATCTCGACCGACCTATGAACACCATGTCCACGACTCTTAACGCAACCCCCCAACGGTCCCAATGACATAGAAACCTTACTCGGACAACATGACAGACAGTTGCTCACTGAAGATGCCGAACAAACGCGTGAGTGAAAACAGACCCAATAAGTGACCTTATGACGGTTCAGCATGA